>NC_057803.1:384034929-384169532 GCF_018294505.1 Triticum aestivum | reverse complement strand
CGCGGCAAGTTCCTTGGAGTGCCTTGGTTGGCCTGAACTTGCCGCGACGCGCCACGCGCTCCGGCAAGGCAACAAGGCCCCGGCAAGAGGAGCTTGCCGGGAAGGCCAACCAAGGCACCTCGAGGCCCGGTGAACGACAAGCTTCCGAACCCGACAAGATAACAGCAGCGGCAAGGCGCTTGCCGCGGCAGGCGGCCACTCTGTGCCCACGCTCCAGCGCATCCACCAGCGTGTCGCCCTGGGGGCCTCTCCAGGCGCGCGTGGCGGGAGGCTGTGCAGCCAGCGGCGCGCAGTGGCATGCGAAGCTGACAAGATCGCCATCGTGGCGTACGGTGGTGCCCCTAATGGTCCTTTTCTGCACTGTTTGGGTGACTCAGACGGGCATTTAATGCCCTTGTCCCCTGCCGTCAGGGTTAGGTAGGGTGCACTATACAAGTAACTGTACCAACCACCTCACTTTTTACATTTGTACCCTTCTCTATGTTGCCACCTGTCGGTGACCCCTTTAGCGTATAAAAGGAGGCCCATGCGCAATGTAGAGGGGGCTCGCGAGGGTGGAGTCATTCGGAACCCAGAAAAACACTACGCTCCCTCTTTGGAGCAAGAACTCAATACAATCAGACAAGCAGCAGTAGGAGTGTTATCTCTCCGGAGAGCTCCGAAGCTGGGTAAACTGCTCGTGTGCTTCGCCTCGATCTGCTCTTCGTGCGATCTCCGCCCGGTGAGGTGCTGGGCCTATTCGGCCCGTTACAACAGCAACTACAAGTATGAGGGCCAAGGGACATACGAGGCATCCGCATAGGATCATGAACACGGTGGTGGCTCTCTTCTTCTTCCTCTTGCTTCCCTCTTCCTGTAGCCTAGTTCGTGCCTGTAATCAGGGCTAGCTACTATAATTTGGGCTTGTAATCAAGAGAGACCTCTAGTTCCATAGCACTATTATACAGAGCTCGGCCACCACCCTTCTCCCTCCATTTCCACCAATTTTTCTACCACTAACAATTCCACCGGTGAGGACGCTATGCCCACTGTCAAACCACCAAAGTGGGATGCCATGTCTGCCAAGGAGCAGTTGTTGTGGTATCTCGAGGGATTATGCGCTCAGGTGGACGAGATGAGCTCAGTATTGGGGGTTGCACGGGTGGGTGACCCTCCCATGGTCACCCTGCTTGTTGGTTCGGCGGCCTCAACCATGACGCATGCCTCGACGACGCTGATAACCCACAAGTATAGGGGATCGCAACAGTTTTTGAGGGTAGAGTATTCAACCAGAATTTATTGATTCAACACAAGGGAAGCCAAAGAATATTTGCAAGCATTAATAGTTGAATTGTCAATTCAACCACACCTGGAGATTAATTATCTGCAGCAAAATGAATGGTAGCACAGTAATATGATAGTTTTGATAGTAGTAGCAAGAACAATGGCAGTAGGCATTGGATGATAACAATGATAGCAATGATTTTGCAGCAAGTGTAACAGTAACAATAGCAGTAGTAACTTAGCAAGATCAATATGTAGGAAAATCGTAGGCATTAGATCGGTGGATTCGTTGGATGATATTCATCATATAACAGTCATAACCTAGGGTGATACAAAACTAGCACCAGTTTATAAATATAATGTAGGCATGTATTCCGTAAATAGTCATACGTGCTTACGGAAAGAACTTGCATGAAATATTTTGTCCTAACCACCCATGGCAGCAGGGTCCATATGGAAACTAAGGGATATTAAGGACTCCTTTTAATAGAGAACTAGAACAAAGGATTAACCCATAGTGAATACATGAACTCCCCAAACTACGGTCATCACCGAAAAGTATCCCGAATACTATCACTCCGGGGTTTCGGATCATAACACGGAATATGTGATTATGACTTGCAAGATCGGATCTAGCACATAGAAATAATGGTGATAACTTAAATGGTTCAGATCTGAAATCATGGCACCCGGGCCCAAAGTGACAAGCATTAAGCATGGCAAAGTCATATCAACATCAATCTCAAGAAAATAATGGATACTAGGGATCAAGCCCTAACAAAACTAACTCGATTACATGATAAATCTCATCCAACTCCTCACCGACCAGCGAGCCTACGAAAGAATCAATCACTCCCGATGGGGAGCATCATGGAATTAGTGATGAAGGAGGGTTGGTGATGATGGTGATCAAAGATCCCCCACTCCGTATCCCCAAACGGACTCCAGATCTAGCCTCTCGATGAAGAATAGGAGGTGGCGGCGGCTCCGTATCGTGAAACGAGATAATTCTTCCTCCCTAATTTTTCTCCTAAAATGTGATTTAATAGCGTCAGAGATATGGTCTGTGGGGCCACCAAGTGCACAGAAACCACCTGGGCTCACCAGGAGGGGGCGCACCCTGGTGGGTTGTGCTCCCCCAGGGACCCCCACATTCTCCAAATTTTTTTGTTCCATTCCAATAACTTTTATTTGTACAGAAAAAACAACACCATGGTAGTTTTGCGGAAAACAGCGTCAGTCCAGGTTAGTTTCATTCAAATCATGCAAATTAGAGTCTGAAACAAGAGTAAAAGCATTAGGAAAAGTAGATACGACGGAGACGTATCAACTCCCCCAAGTTAACCCTTTGCTTGTCCTCAAGCAATTCAGTCGATAAACTAAAGGTGAAAAATAAAAACTTTTACGAACTCTTTTGCTCTTATTTACATAAATAAGCTTAAGTAGCACCCAGGTTTTCAGCAAAGATTATGACTAACCATGTCAACAATAACTCTTACAAATTATATTAACTCATGTCAATAGCATAATCAACTAGCGAGCAATAATAAGATATCTCAAATGACAACACTTTGTCAAACAACCATGATATAATATGACAATAGTGGTATCTCTCTAGCCCTTTCTGAGACCGCAAAACATAAATGTAGAGCACCTAGAAAATTCAAGCAGCGACTAAACATTGTAATTCGTGGTAGAAAAGATCCAGTCATGATGCATTCAACATTAACTATACACAATGCATGAGGATGACAATAGTGCTCTTAAATCTGGCGCTTATTTGAGAAGGTGATGACTCAACATAAAAGTAAATAGATAGTCCCTTCGCAGAGGGAAGTAGAGATTTGCAGCGGTACCAGAGCTCGAAGCTTTAAAATGGAGATAAACGAAATTTTGGGAAATGCAGCCTTCCTATTTACTTCACGACCAAAAGTTATTAATATCTTCCATGCTAAACACATTAGTGGCGGTTCCCAAGCAATAGAAGTAAAGGTTTACCCCCCCTCCTCGACCAACAAACACACTCCATGGCTAGCCGAATCCATGGGTACCATCCATGCCAACATCAGTCCTGGGGGAGTTTTGTTTAACTATTTGCAATTTTTGATTTAGGGACTAGGAATCCCTATTACCGTGTAACGCCCTTGATGCGGCTATATCTCCCACGTGTCGAAGCACGACTTAGAGGCATAACCGCTTTGAAATAAATGTTGCAAGTGAGGTAATCTTCACACAACCCATGTAATACATAAGGGAAAGAGATACATAGTTGGCTTACAATTGCCACTTCACACATTTACATGAATAAAGCATTACATCAACCAGATACAATCAAGGTCCGACTACGGAACCAAAATAAAAGAAGACTACCCCAAATGCTACACATATCCCCGATCGACCCCAACTGGGCTCCACTACTGATCAACTAGAACGAAACAACATAAAGGACAAGATCTTCAACGAGCTCCTCCGTGAGCTTCGTTGCATCATCTGCACGGTTCAACGGCACCTGCAAGCTGGTTTTGGGAGTATCTGTGAGTCAGGGGGACTCAACAATCTCACACCCTCGCTATCAAGACTATTTAAGCTTATGGGTAAGGTAAAAGATATGAGGTGGAGCTGCAGCAAGTGACTAGCATATATGGTGGCTAAACATACGCAAATGAGAGCGAGAAGAGAAGGCAAAGCACGATCAATAAACTATGATCAAGAAGTGATCCTAGAACAACCTACGTCCAACATAACTCCAACACCGTGTTCACTTCCCGGACTCCGCCGGAAAGAGACCATCATGGTTACACACGCGGTTGATGTGTTTTAATTAAGGTCAACTTCAGGTTTTCTACAACCGGACATTAACAAATTCCCATCTGCCCGTAACCGCGGGCACGTCTTTCGAAAGTTCAAATCCCTGCAGGGGTGTCCCAACTTAGCCCATCACAAGCACTCGCGGTCAACGAAGGATAATCCTTCTAGCGGAAAGACCCGATCAGGCTCAGAATCCTGGTTACAAGACATTTCGATAATGGTACAACAAGACCAGCAACACTGCCCAAATGTGCCGACAAATTCCGATAGGATCTGCACATATCTCGTTCTCAGGGCACACTCAGATGAGATCTCCATACAACTAAAAGCAAACCTCGAGTTTCCCCGAGGGGGCGCTGCACAGGGCTCTAGTTTGGACCAACACTCAGAGGAGCACTAGCCCGGGGGGGTAAAATAATGATGACCCTCAGGAGCGCGACTCCCAAGGGAAAAGAAAAGGCTAGGTGGCGAATGGTAAAACCAATGTTGGGCATTGCTGGAGGAGTTTTATTCAAGGTGAACTGTCAAGGGGTTCCCATTATAACCCAACCGCGTAAGGAATGCAAAATCCGGGAACATAACACCGATATGACGGAAACTAGGGCGGCAAGAGTGGAACAAAACACCAGGCATAAGGCCGAGCCTTCCACCCTTTACCATGTATATAGGTGCATTAATTAAATAAGAGATATTGTGATATCCCAATAAAATATCCATGTTCCAAACATGGAACAAGCTTCAATCTTCACCTGCGACTAACAACGCTATAACAGGGGCTGAGCAAAGCGGTAACATAGCCAAACAACAGGCTTGGTTCAACAATATGGGAGGCATGATAAGAAAGTGGTAGGTATCTTAGCATAGGCATAGCAAAAGAGCGAACATCTAGCAAGCAAAGATAGAAGTGATTTCGAGGGTATGGTCATCTTGCCTGAGATCCTGCAAGGAAGAAGAACGAGTCCATGAAGAAGACAAACAGACGAAGTCGAACAGGTCCTCACAATCACGACGTTACCAGAACCAACCCAAAGAAGCAACACTGGAAAGAAGCACACAACATAGTAAACAAACCACACATGAACATGGTATGATATGCGGGATGCGGTATGCGATGCATATGCATGATTTGCAAGGGAATGAATGAACCTGGCCTCAACTTGGGAATCCAAGAGTGCCACTGGAAAGGTGAGATGATTTCGGTTGAAATCGATATAAAGATCACCGGAACCGGATGCACGGTTTGGAAATGGCAAGCAAAACAAATATGGCACCAGTCTGCGATAATCAGCAAGTAGTCATCTAAATCCAACAAGATAGATATGCTACAACACTCAAACATGACAACAAAATACATGGCAGGGGTCCACTCATTATGCTTGACAAAAGATGAACACCGAGCTACGGCTAATTCATCCATTCACAGGTTCAAACAAGCATGGAAAAAGTGCAAATGATAACAGGTTTCAGACTTTGTGAAATTAACACAAGTCTGGAATTTATCATCAGGAAGCACACTTTAGAGCATGAAAAATACATGCTACAGGAACTTAAAATGGCAAAGCAAGGCATGGAATAAAGCTACTCAAAGCACTTAACAAAAGTCCCTTAGTTACCTTGAGCCAAAAGGGATCATAAAATACAATTGCAAGCATGTGAACATAGCAAAAACATAAACAGATTCAGACTTAGTGAAAAACTGAAGCATGGCAAAACAGTTAACGAGTAGGCATGTTAACGAGCTCGATGCACTCACTATAGAGCATGGCATGACAAACTAATCATACACCCATCAAGAAGACATGGCATGGAAGCTAGAATTGGCAAGAACAACAACATAGCATGCACAGATCAATAGCAACATCGTCGGCAAAATCGCTAATCATGTTAACAATCTGCCAGGATTCACTTTATAGCAAAAGTAGAGCTCGATTGCCTCAAGCTAGGTTGCTCCATAAATGCAAAAAAAGACATAGATGGATAGAGAACCACAATGTTGACAAAACATCCTTACAGATCATCCTCAAAAGAGGCACGGATCACTAGGAAACAACATGAACATCTGGCATAACGACAAAAACAGAACAAGGACTTTGTGAAATTCTAAGTCCCTGAAATCAGCATTACCGATTACGCTACTTCGCAAGCTTGTGTTAGTCACCACAAATATCACAAAAATACATGCCATACACCCCTGTAAATATGGCATGGCATATAACAAAACACATGTAGAGCTCAGGATCATAGCATGCACACAATAATCATGAAAAATGACAAAATGCCATTTGCTGAAACAGATCTGACAAATTCATCAAATAGCCCTATTCCAACAGCATTTCGGGCATCAAGATGAGCTCAAATGAAAATTATGCAATGAGATGAAATGATGTACTCGTATAGGCGAACATTTTGATATGCTACACGTGCAAATCGGAGCTACTGATGCAAAGATATGATGCGATGAAGATTGCAAAATATTACGGGGACTTGGTGGAATTCTCCCCCTGCGAGATCTAGGGTTCGTGCACGCGAACCGAGGCAAGGCAGATCTCGCCGAAGCCAACGACATTGCCAGTGGCTTCTCCGGCGGTGTGGCGGGAGGACGGCGCCAGAGGGTGGCCGGGGAGCTCGGGGACGGCCGGATCCGGTTCGGCACGACCGGATCCGCGGCAAGGGCGGTTGTAGCGCGCGCTCCAGCGAGCAGGGACGCCGGCGGCGGCGTAGTGCGGCGGGGACGGGCGGCGCTGCATCGGCGAGCGGGGCGGCGGAGCACGGCGAGCGACGGCAGCGCGACGAAGGACATAGGGAGGCGGCGCGCGGTGGAAGACGATGGCTCGGGGCGGCGTGGGAGGAACCGGGCCGCGAGGGCCCGCTGCGGGTTCGCCGGGCCGCGCGGGAGGAGGTGGCCGGCGAAGCCACGTGGCGGCCCAGGAGAGGCTGGAAGCGGCGGTGCGGGGACGAGCGGACATGTCCATCTGGCGAGGTTGTGTCCGGCGGCGCGGAGGGAGTTGGATCTAAGGTTTCATCCGCGAATTTCGGAGGGGATCACATATATATAGGTAGAGGGAGCTAGGAGAGTCCAAATGAGGTGCGGTTTGTGGCCACGCGATCGTGCTCGAACGAACGAGATGAAAGAAGGGGTTTAGGTGGGTTTTGGGCCACTTTGGAGGGGTGTTGGGCTGCAACACACACGAGGCCTTCTCGGTCCCTCAGTTAACCGTGGGAGTATCAAACGAAGTCCAAATGGCTCGAAACTTGACAGGCGGTCTACCGGTAGAAAACCAAGGCCGCATGACAAGTCTCGGTCCAATCCGTAAATGTTTAACACCCACACACGGAAAGCGGTAGAAAGGGACATCGGGTGACATAGGAGCGCCGGATTGCAAAACAGACAACGGGGAAAATGCTCGGATGCATGAGACGAACATGTATGCAAATGAAATGCACATGATGACATGATATGCAATGCATGACACGCAAGCAATGACAACGCAACAACAGCGAATAACTGGAGGACACCTGTAACATCGGTCTCGGGGCGCTACAACACTCCACCACTATGAGAGGATCTTGTCCCGAGATCTAGAATGGCACCGGAGGGACAACGGAAGAGAAATAGAAGAGGTAAAACTAAATTGCTTCTTTGACAAACGAGTGAAACCAAAGAACCTTGAAAAAGGTTGAACAAACTGACAGAAAGAATGCAACGAAGTAGAACAAATTTGAAAGCACTCCGGTAGGGAAGAGTTTCAAGAAAGAACAAATTCGGACAGCACTCCGGTTGAAACGGAAGGCAAAAACTTGATAAAATGAAAAGAACTTGAGCAAAAGGGCACAACACTCCGGTTATATGGATAAGCAAAAAGAACAAACACGATCCTGACAAAACAGGAAGATGGGTTGAAGAGAGAAACATCACAATGCCTCCGGAAGGAAGAAATAGAAAATAGATAATTGAAATAAAAGAATGGAGAAGAAAATGCCAACTTCTGACACAAAAAAGTTTGAAAAGGCATCCTTAGGAGAAGGGTCGAACGGAGTTGTTGGAAACCAACAATGAAAAGAGTAAGCTTGTAGTGGGCTTATGAAGAACATCTCAAAATTACAAGGTGAAATTCTGCCACTAACGGAAACGATAAATTGGATTGATATGAACAAGGAGACGAGAAGATTATTTCACCGGAAGGATAAATGAAGAACTTGGATCATTTATAAGCACCACAAATAGAACAATCCTTAGGGAAGGCTTTAGGTGCAACATGACGCAAGATAACTCCAACGAATAGATTGGTGGATTTAAGATATTTCATTCTTAACAACAAGTGAATCATGAGACATGAACTCAAATTATCAAGAATGACATAATACCACCTCGAATGATACGGTTGAAACAATTGCACTCCATATTGCAAGATGAAGAATGTTTGAGCTCCTCTGAAAAGAATCTCGATGAACACTTCGAGAATGGATTAAGTCCTTTATGGACCACCATGTAGGGCCTTCATGAAGAACTCCGGTAAACAAAAGGATAACGAAAAGAAAGAGAAGTTGAAAACACAAGGTGAAACCTTGCAATGGTTAGATGGATCTCCGTGGCGATATAATTGAAAGAGGTTGGAACTCCGGAAAAAGAAAAGATAAAGCATCTCGAACCGAGAATGTGATATGATGAACCACTCCGGAAAGCAGGAATTGAATAAACTCGATGAAACAAGAATAAGAATTACATTATGCTCATCCTTCACCAATTAAATTGATGACAAACAATGGATTTGTCATACTACTTATTCTCGTAGAAAGGATTAAGATAGATATAGCGCAACCTTGAGAAGGTCTTCTACGAACCACTGGTAAAATTGGAAAGAACGAGTGAATTGATACAATAACGTAAAAAGAAGGATCTTGAACGAACCACCGTAAGAATTGGAACTGAACGTAGCAAATGCACAACTAACCGGGAAGAATTGGAAAACGACTGAAGATACTTGAAGGAATTTAGATACAAGAGAACGAATAGATCACGAGCTGATTACAGGATATTTGAGCGATGCACCGGTAAGATTTAAAGAACGAGAACTAAAAACTAAAAAGAATAATTCTGAGATGATGGGCTGCGGAGAATCAAACTGAAAAGACTCCTGACTTGCTCCAGATGGGTGAAAAGAATTCTCACAATCGAAGATAATTATGATAGGATGGCAAAAGGCTAGAACCATGAATCTTGAAAGAACGGATATGATTTGGAGGGAAAATCTCTTCTTCGGTCTTCAAATGATGAGAAAGACGACGAGAAACACCACCGTGAATTGTTGAGACACTCCGGAAGAATCAAAAGCGAAGAGGTAGAGCCAACGATGAAAATAATTTGAAAGATCTTGGAGAAAAAAACATAAGACTGATGACAAATCATTCTTACGTCAATCATTGAATTGAATTTGAAAAGCTCCAGGAAAATAAGAAGAGTCAGGTAAGATCCTGGGAAAAGACCTGTGGGTTAGGGCCCACTCAAAAGAAACATCGTAGAACGATTTAAAAGAGAGAATGCACCGGTAAGATTTAAATGGCTAGAATGAGATAACAACCTCGAAATAGGTTGAACTAATCTTGAAAGACAAGACGAGCCTTCTGAGATATCTTCAGCACTCCCAACCAAATGAATAGCGAGAAGTGAATTATTATGAGGTGCACCGGTAAAGAAAAAGCATTGAAATGAGTAAAGGATATACTCAACAAAGCTTGAATTGAAACCACCGGAGAAGAAAAAAGAACGAATAATGATAACTTAAAACTCCATTAGTATATTCTTGAGAATCACCGGATAAGAACATTGAAGAAAAAGAATGGAGAGACTTCATGTTCATAAGATAGATATTTGGTAAAGAAATCTTAGTCCTTGAAGAAAAAGGGTGGGTGGGCGGGAAAAAACAAAGGCAACTTGGAAACAGATGAATCAAACACCGTTGAGAAGAACTGATACTAGATCTTGTGGATGTTGAAAATGGACGGATTCGCTTGAAGAGAAGCACACCGGTTGAAAAGGATTGGCAAGACAATCTCGTTGATCACGAAGGATTAGTATTCACATAGGAATATGAGAAAACCACTTAGACAAGGGATGGAATCAACATTTGACTTCCAAGCAACTCGAATACCACAACTCAAAACAAAACAAAGGATTGGCTTGCAAAATAAGCTGGAACAAACATATGATAGAGATTTCGTCCGAAGTTTTCGTGGTGGGACCTACACGGGCTCGATCGTACAACACCATCATGTACAAGGCAGTGCACATGACATACGAAGCATCCCCGAGTCGGCATAGCCAAGGACTCTTTAAGACACAACGAGACCACTGTAAAACCAACCGTGGATAGGCGGACCAGTAAACGTCGAACCCCAATCTCATATCATGCATCTGTCGGAAAGATATCCTAAGAGCTACTTGAATTCCCACTTATAAACTCCCGAAACTTTCTGGTTATGCAATCGGGTGTTGGGGATATAGGGGAAGCATAATATCTCACCCAAAACTAGCAAATCCTACATCCAGCTGTATCCATCCTTCAACACATAACCAAGAAACCTTCGGAAATCATCTACCTCAACCTTTGAAAAGCATCTGTTATACGAGTTATGGCAATACTCCCGAACTCCTGCCCAGTACTGGGTGGCGTTGAGGTTATCTCACCAACAACTGCATAAAAGAGATTTTCGATGTCGGCGAAACTAAACTCAGGTATTCCAGAACTGCAACGATAAAATTGTGACGACAACACCTCGGAGCTCAAGTCCCCGGGACACTGCCACAACCCCTAAATGTCAGGAGGCACCAAGAACAATGTTCTCGTCACAAAACCATCGGAATGATTCCAAGATACCCGCATGATCCTGAATTTTTTTAGTGAAATTTGAGAAGAGAAGAGTCAAAACTCTACGTCAGGATGCCTCATCAAAGCGATGAAGGGAAAAAGAATTCCTAAACTCTTCGATATATATAATCCTAAATGACTCTAAACATTTTTCTAGACTCAACAACGCCAACGATTCGATCAAGCAGGGGGCTCCTAAGGTCGGGGAAGGCTCTGATTACCAACTTGTAACGCCCTCGATGCGGCTATGCATCCCACGTGTCGAAGCACGACTTAGAGGCATAACCGCATTGAAAGCAATGTCGCAAGTGAGGTAATCTTCACACAACCCATGTAATACATAAGGGAAAGAGATACATAGTTGGCTTACAATCGCCACTTCACACATTTACATGAATAAAGCATTACATCAGCCAAATACAATCAAGGTCTGTGTACGGAACCAAAATAAAAGAAGACTACCCCAAATGCTACACAGATCCCCGATTGACCCCAATTGGGCTCCACTACTGATCAACTAGAACGAAACAACATAAAGGACAAGATCTTCAACGAGCTCCTCCTTGAGCTTGGTTGGGTCATCTGCATGGTTCAACGGCACCTGCAAGCTGGTTTTGGAAGTATCTATGAGTCACGGGGACTCAGCAATCTCACACCCTCTCTATCAACACTATTTAAGCTTATGGGTAAGGTAAAAGATATGAGGTGGAGCTGCAGCAAGCGACTAGCATATATGGTGGCTAAACATACGTAAATGAGAGCGAGAAGAGAAGGCAAAGCACGGTCAAGAAACTATGATCAAGAAGTGATCCTAGAACAACCTATGTCAAACATAACTCCAACACCGTGTTCACTTCCCGGACTCCACCGGAAAGAGACCATCACGGTTACACACGCGGTTGATGTGTTTTAATTAAGGTCAACTTCAGGTTTTCTACAACCGGACATGAACAAATTCCCATCTGCCCGTAACCGCGGGCACGGCTTTCGAAAGTTCAAATCCCTGCAGGGGTGTCCCAACTTAGACCATCACAAGCTCTCACGGTCAACGAAGGATATTCCTTCTAGCGGGAAGACCCGATCAGGCTCGGAATCCCGGTTACAAGAAATTTCGACAATGGTAAAACAAGACCAGCAACACCGCCCGAATGTGCCGACAAATCCCGATAGGAGCTGCACATATCTCGTTCTGAGGGCACACTCAGATGCGCTCTCCATACAACTAAAACCAAACCTCGAGTTTCCCCGATGGGGCGCTGCACAGGGCTCTAGTTTGGACCAACACTCAGAGGAGCACTGGCCCGGGGGGGGGGTAAAATAATGATGAACCTCAGGAGCGCGACTCCCAAGGGAAAAGAAAAGGCTAGGTGGCAAATGGTAAAACCAATGTTGGGCATTGCTGGAGGAGTTTTATTCAAGGCGAACTGTCAAGGGGTTCCCATTATAACCCAACCGCGTAACGAACGCAAAATCCGGGAACATAACACCGATATGACGGGAACTAGGGCGGCAAGAGTGGAACAAAACACCAGGCATAAGGCCGAGCCTTCCACCCTTTACCAAGTATATAGGTGCATTAATTAAATAAGAGATATTGTGATATCCCAATAAAATATCCATGTTCCAAACATGGAACAAGCTTCAATCGTCACCTGTAACTAACAACGCTATAAGAGGGGCTGAGCAAAGCGGTAACATAGCCAAACATCGGTTTGCTAGGAAAAGGTGGGTTAGAGGCTTGGTTCAACAATATGGGAGGCATGATAAGCAAGTGGTAGGTATCGCATCATAGGCATAGCAAAAGAGCGAACATCTAGCAAGCAAAGATAGAAGTGATTTCGAGGGTATGGTGTAACGCCCCGAAACCGATGTGCCAGGTGTCTTTCAGTTATTCATTGTCGTTGCCATGTCATTTGCTTGCATGTTGCATCTTGCCATGTCATCATGTGCGTTGCATCATCATGTTTTCAAAACTTGCATTAGCTCGGGTTCTCCCAGTTCCGTCCGTTGTCCGTTCATCTTATTTAATTAATGCATCTATATACTTGGTAAAGGGTGGAAGGCTCGGCCTTATGCCTGGTGTTTTGTTCCACTCTTGCCGCCCTAGTTTCCGTCATATCGGTGTTATGTTCCCGGATTTTGCGTTCCTTACGCGGTTGGGTAATAATGGGAACCCCTTGACAGTTCGCCTTAAGTAAAGCTTCTCCAGCAATGCCCAACCTTGGTTTTACCATTTGCCTCACCACCACCTACTTTTCCCTTGGGAGTCGCTCTCTCGAGGGTCATCTTTATTTAACCCCCCCGGGCCAGTGCTTGTCTAAGTGTTGGTCCGAAATGGGCAGCCTGCGGGGCCACCTCGGGGAAACTTGAGGGCTGGTTTTACTCGTAGCTTGACCTATCCGGTGTTGCCCTGAGAACGAGATATGTGTAGCTCCCATCAGGATGTCGGCGCATCGGGCGGTGTTGCTAGTTTAGTTTTACCCTGTCGAAATGTCTTGTTGTACCGGGATACCGAGTCTGATCAGAATGTCTCGGGAGGAGGTCTATTCCTTCGTTGACCGTGAGAGCTTGTGATGGGCTAAGTTGGGACACCCCTGCATGGATTTGAACTTTCGAAAGCCGTGCCCGCGGTTATGGGCAGATGGGAATTTGTTAACGTTCGGTTGTAGAAAACCTGAAGTCGACCTTAATTAAAATGAATCAACCGCGTGTGTAACCGTGATGGTCTCTTTCCGGCGGAGTCCGGGAAGTGAACACGGTTGTTGGAGTTATGCGCGACGTAGGTTGCTCTAGGATCACTTCTTGATCATAGTTTCTCTTCTCGCTCTCTTTTGCGTATGTTAGCCACCATATATGCTAGTCGCTTGCTGCAGCTCCACCTCCTAACTTTGCCTTACCCATAAGCTTAAATAGTCTTGATCGCGAGGGTGCGAGATTGCTGAGTCCCCGTGGCTCACAGATACTTCCAAAACCAGCTTGCAGGTGCCGATGAGTCCATGCAGATGACGCAACCAAGCTCAGGAGGAGCTCGATGAAGATCTTGTCCTTTGTGTTGTTTCGTTCTAGCTGATCAGTAGTGGAGCCCAGTTGGAGTCGATCGGGGACCTTTGTCGCATTTGGGGTTCTTCTTTTATTTTGGTTCCGTAGTCGGACCTTGATTGTATCTGGATGATGTAATGTTTTATTCATGTAATTGTGTGAAGTGGTGATTGTAAGCCAACTATGTATCTCTTTCCCTTATTGTATTACATGGGTTGTGTGAAGATTACCTCACTTGCGACATATGCCTTCAATGCGATTATGCCTCTAAGTTGTGCCTCGACACGTGGGAGATATAGTCGCGTCGAGGGTGTTACAAGTTGGTAATCAGAGCCTTCCCTGACCTTAGGAGCCCGATTGCTTGATCGTTTTTAGCGGCCGAGTTGTGTCTAGAAAAAGGTTTTGAGTCATTTAGGAATTATATATCGGAGAGTTTAGGAATTCTTTTTACTTCCCAGTCTCCTCATCGCTCCGGTAAGGCATCCTGGTGTAGAGTTTTGACTCTTCTCTTCTCAAATTTCACTAAAAAAATTTAGGATCACGCGGGTATCTTGGAATCGTTTCGATGGTTTTATGATGAGAACATTGTCTTGGTGCCTCCTGTCAGGGGTTTTGTGGAAGTGTCCCAGGGAGTTGAGCTCTGAGGTGTTGTCGTCATAATTTTATCGTTGCAGTTTTGGAATACCTGAGTTTAGTACGCCAACATCGAAAATCTCTTTTATGCAGTTCTTTGGTGAGATAACCTCGACGTCACCCAGTACTGGGGCGGGAGTTCGGGAGTATCACCATAACTTGTATAACGGATGCTTTTCGAAGGTTGAGGTAGATGGTTTCCGAAGTTTTTTCTCGGTTATGTGTTGAAGGATGGATACAGCTGGATGTAGGATTTGCTAGTTTGGGTGAGATATTATGCTTCCCCTGTATCCCCAACACCTGATTGCATAACCGGAAAATTTCGGGAGTTTCATAGTGGGAAATCAAGTAGCTCTTAGGATATCTTTCCGACTGATGTATGATATGAAATTGGGGTTCGACGTATAGTGGTCCGCCTATTCACGGTTGGTTTTACAGTGGTCTCGTTGTGTCTTAAAGAGTCCTTGGCTATGCCGACTCGGGGACGCTTCGTATGTCATGTGCACTGCCTTGTACATGATGGTGCTGTACGATCGAGCCCGTGTAGGCCCCACCACGAAAACTTTGGACGAAATCTCTATCATGTGTTGTTCCGGCTTATTCTGCAAGCCAACCTTTTGTTTTTGTTTTGAGTTGTGGTATTCAAGTTGCATCAATGTCAAGTGTTGATTCCATACCTTCCCCAAATGGTGTTCTCATATTCCTATGTGAATACTAATCCTTCTCGATCATCGAGTTTCTCATTTCAATTTCTTTTCACCGGTGTGTTTCTCTTCATGTGGATCCGAACATTTCAACATCCGCAAGTTTCAATCTCAGCTTTCTCTACGGTGTTCGTTTCATCCATCCCAAATTGTCTTTGTTTTTCCCGCCCTCCCACCCCTTTTCTCCGAGAACTCAGATTTCTTAATCAAGTATCCATTTTACTGATGTGAAGTCTCTCCTTTCTTTTCAATCAATATCCTTATCCGGTGATTCTCATGAAGATTCTAACAGAGCTTCAAATTCATCATCTTTCGTTCTTTTCTTCTCCGGTGGAACCAAGTCAAGCTTGTGGATCATATCCTTTTTCCTCGTTTCAAATACCTTCTCATGCCGGTGCAATCCTTAATCATTCACCTCTCGCTGTTCAATTGTTCCGGAGTGCTGAAGATATCTCAGAAGGCTCGTCTTGTCATCCAAGATCCGCTCAACCTATTTCGAGATTGTTATCTCATTCAAGCCATGTAATTCAACCGTTGCTTTCTCTCTTTTGAATTGTTCTACGATGTTTCTTTTGAGTGGGCCCTAACCCACAGGTCTTTTCCCAGGATCTTACCTGACTCTTCTAATTCTCCCGGAGATATCCGTAAAAATTCTTTTCAAAGTTTGACGTAAGAATGAATTATCATCAGTCAAATGTATTTCTCCAAGATATTTCAAATTCTTTTCATTGTGGTTCAACCTTTCTAGTCTTCATCCCGGAGTATCTCAACAATCCATGGTGGTCTTTATCATCGTCATTCTCTGCAGTTGAAGACCGAAGAAGAGTTTCTTTTAAATCTTGATCCATTCTCTGCCATCCTCTCATAATTGTTTTTGATTGTGGGAATTCTTTTCACCTATCCGGAGTAATTCAAGAGTCTTCTCAGTTTTGTTATCCTCAATTTAGGTTTATTCATTCTCAGCTGTCAGTTATCATTCTCCTATCTTGCCGGTGCACCAATCAAATATCCTCTAATCAGTTCTTGATCTCTTCATTTTCATGTATCTAGTTTGTCTCAAGCATCTTCATTTAATTGCTAATCCTTCCCGGTGTTTCTTCATGTTTTAATCATTCTTTTCAATTCTTACGGTGTTTTGCTCAAGAGTTCTCTTCCTTCTTCATCATATCAATTTATTCGTTGTCAATTCTACCGGTGGATCGTTGAAGACCTTCTCAAGTTTACGTTATATCTCTCTTAATCCTTGATACGAGGATAAGTAGTATGCCAAATCCGTTGCTTGTCAGCAATTAAATTGTTGAAGGATATGCATAACATAATTCTTATTCTTGTTTCATCCTAATGATTAATTCTTTATTCTAGAGGCCCTTCAAATTCTCGATTCAAGTTGTCCATCTTTCTTTTCCGGAGTTCCAAGTTTCCACTCTATCTCATCGCAAAGCTTCATCTAATCATTACAAGGTTTCACCTTGTGTTTTCAACTTCTCTTTCTTTTCGTTATTCTTTTGTATCGCAGTTCTTCATGGAGGTTCTACATGGTGGTTCATCAAGGCTTTAAATTCCTTCTCGAAGTTTTCATCAACATTCATTTCTAAGGAGCTCAAGCATTCTCATCTTGCAATCCGGAGTTCAATCTTTCTTCCGTATCATTGGGGGTGGTATTATGTCATTCTTGATAATTTGGAATTCATGCTTCATGATTCACATGTTGTCATGAATGAGATATTTTAAATCCATCAATCTCGTCATTGGAATTATCTTGGGTTATATTTCACCTAAAGCTTTCCCTAAGGAGTAATGCTATTAATGGTGATATTATATGATCCAAGATTTTCATTTATCCTCCCGGTGAAATAGTTTCTCGTCTCCTTGTTCTTATCAATCCAATTCTTTTCCCGTGAGTGGCAGGTTGTCACCTCATAATTTGAGATGTACTCCATAAGACCTTATCAAGCTTATTCTTTTCGTTGTTGGTTTTCCAACAACTCCGTTCTAGCATTTGTTGTAAGCGTGCTCCCTCAAGATCTTGTTTTCTCGTCGTTCATCCCATACCATTCTTACTTTTGTTCTGGAGGCTTTGTGATGTTGCTCTCTTCAACCCATCATCTTGGTTGCCAAGATCATGTTCAGTTCCTTCCATTATCACTCGAAGTGCTGCCCAAATTATACCATTCTTGTCCCCTCTATCTTGTTTTAACCGGAGTGTCATACGAATTTGTTCTTCCTTGTTCCTCTTCCCTACCGGAGTGCTTTCAACTTTGTTCTACTTCGTTGCATTCTAACTTTCAAGTTATTCAACTTCTGAAGGTTCTTTGGTCTTACTCGTTTGTCAAAGAAGGAACTTAGTTTTACCTCTTCTCTTTCTCTTCCGTTTTTCCTCCGGTGCCATTCTAGATCTCGGGATGAGATCCTCTCGTAGTGGTGGAGTGTTGTAACGCCCCGAGACCGATGTGCCAGGTGTCTTTCAGTTATTCGCTGTTGTTGCCATGTCATTTGCTTGCATGTTGCATCTTGCCATGTCGTCATGTGCATTGCATCATCATGTTTTCAAAACTTGCATTAGCCCGGGTTCTCCCAGTTCCGTCCGTTATCCGTTCTGAGCCCAGACACACTTGCACGCGCCCGCGGCATGTCCGAAATATTATTTTATAAGTGGCCGGAAAATGTTCTCAGAATGGGATGAAAGTTGGCATGTGGTGTTGTTACGTTGTTAGTAGGTCGCCTGCCAAGTTTCATCGCATTCGGAGTTCGTTTGATAGCCCAACCGTTAAACTATAGCGGCAGTATAGCCGGTCTTTTCGTCGGACGTTTTCGGTCTCCGGAAAATGTGCCGGGCTGCATCTCTCCCCTCTTCTCTCAGACCAACCCGCTCTTCACAATCTGCCAGACCCAACCTAACCTCTCTCGTCAGGCCGCGGCCCTCCTCGCGCGCGTCCGGAAGTTGTCCCGGACCTGGCCCGAGGTGTTGCCACCATTGTGTCCGGATCATCCCCAAACGTCTACAAAACGTCACCATTTTCTTATTTGGACTTCCTAGCTATTTTATTCGCGATCGTCCGATTGCGATCGGAGGGTCCTAATAGCCCCTAACCAAAAATCCAGTGCTTTATATATAGACACCTAACCCTAAATGTCGTCCCATCCGTCAAATCTTTCCCCTGCCAAGTCGGCCGCCGCCACCCTCTCCCTTGGGATCGCTCCCGATCCAAAAATCCCCTCAGCCAACCACATCTCCTCGATCCAAGTCCTCCCCGATCCAAGTCCCTCGTTTTCTTCACCGAGCCAACCAGCCACCACCGATCCTCTTCCTTGGGATCCATTCCCTCCCGATCCACCAACCACAGCCAGACTCCTCTCCTCCTCGTTTTTCCCCTCCTCTGCTTGTTCGTCCCCGAGCAATGCCTCCACCGTCGCCGGCGACCGCGTCACCGGGACCCTCGCGCTCGAGCTCCTCCCTCCTCACGCGCCTGAGACTAGCAGCTTCCCTCGAGCCAGCCGCAGCAGCAGCCCCAGGCCGACCCCGCGCCCTCTCCCTCGGTCCCTCCTTCTCTTCCTTCTTTCTCCTGACCTCACATCTCTCTCGCAGGACCCTGACGGCCAAGGCGCCAGGAGCCCGAGCCATCCGGTAGCGCCGTCATCTCCAACCATGGCGTCGCCAGCCTCCTTATTTAATTAATGCATCTATATACTTGGTAAAGGGTGGAAGGCTCGGCCTTATGCCTGGTGTTTTGTTCCACTCTTGCCGCTCTAGTTTCCGTCATATCGGTGTTATGTTCCCTGATTTTGCGTTCCTTATGCGGTTGGGTAATAATGGGAACCCCTTGACAGTTCGCCTTAAGTAAAACTCCTCCAGCAATGCCCAACCTTGGTTTTACCATTTTCCTCACCACCACCTACTTTTCCCTTGGGAGTCGCTCTCTCGAGGGTCATCTTTATTTAACCCCCCCGGGCCAGTGCTTGTCTAAGTGTTGGTCCGAAATGGGCAGCCTGCGGGGCCACCTCGGGGAAACTTGAGGGCTGGTTTTACTCGTAGCTTGACCTATCCGGTGTTGCCCTGAGAATGAGATATGTGCAGCTCCCATCAGGATGTCGGTGCATCGGGCGGTGTTGCTGGTTTAGTTTTACCCTGTCGAAATGTCTTGTTGTACCGGGATACCGAGTCTGATCGGAATGTCTCGGGAGGAGGTCTATTCCTTCGTTGACCGTGAGAGCTTGTGATGGGCTAAGTTGGGACACCCCTGTAGGGATTTGAACTTTCGAAAGCCGTGCCCGCGGTTATGGGCAGATGGGAATTTGTTAACGTCCGGTTGTAGAAAACCTGAAGTCGACCTTAATTAAAATGAATCAACCGCGTGTGTAACCGTGATGGTCTCTTTCCGGCGGAGTCCGGGAAGTGAACACGGTTGTTGGAGTTATGTGTGACGTAGGTTGCTCTAGGATCACTTCTTGATCATAGTTTCTCGATCGTGCTTTGCCTTCTCTTCTCGCTCTCTTTTGCGTATGTTAGCCACCATATATGCTAGTCGCTTGCTGCAGCTCCACCTCCTAACTTTACCATACCCATAAGCTTAAATAGTCTTGATCGCAAGGGTGCGACATTGCTGAGTCCCCGTGGCTCACAGATACTTCCAAAACCAGCTTGCAGGTGCCGATGAGTCCGTGCAGATGACGCAACCAAGCTCAGGAGGAGCTCGATGAAGATCTTGTCCTTTGTGTTGTTTCATTCTAGTTGATCAGTAGTGGAGCCCAGTTGGGGTCGATCAGGGACCTTTGTCGCATTTGGGGTTCTTCTTTTATTTTGGTTCCGTAGTCGGACCTTGATTGTATCTGGATGATGTAATGTTTTATTCAAGTAATTGTGTGAAGTGGCGATTGTAGCCAACTATGTATCTCTTTCCCTTATTGTATTACATGGGTTGTGTGAAGATTACCTCACTTGCGACATGTGCCTTCAATGCGATTATGCCTCTAAGTCGTGCCTCGACACGTGGGAGATATAGTCGCATCGAGGGTGTTACATATGGTCATCTTGCCTGAGATCCTGCAAGGAAGAAGAACGAGTCCATGAAGAAGACAAACGAACGAAGTCGAACGGGGTCTCACAATCACGATGTTACCGGAACCAACCCGAAGAAGCACCACTGGAAAGAAGCACACAACATAGTAAACAAACCACACACGAACATGGTATGATATGCGGGATGCGGTATGCGATGCATATGCATGATTTGCAAGGGAATGAATGAACCTGGCCTCAACTTGGGAATCCAAGAGTGCCACTGGAAAGGTGAGATGATTTCGGTTGAAATTGATACAAAGATCACCGGAACCGGATGCACGGTTTGGAAATGGCAAGCAAAACAAATATGGCACCGGTCTGCGATAATCAGCAAGTAGTCATCTAAATCCAACAAGATAGATATGCTACTGCACTCAAACATGACAACAAAATACATGGCAGGGATCCACTCATGATGCTTGACAAAAGATTAACACTGAGCTACGGCTAATTCATCCATTAACAGGTTCAAACAAGCATGGCAAAAGTGCAAATGAAAACAGGTTTCAGACTTTGTGAAATTAACACAAGTCTGGAATTTATCATCAGGAAGCACACTTTAGAGCATGAAAAATACATTCTACAGGAACTTAACATGGCAAATCAAGGCATGACATGAAGCTATTCAAAGCACTTAACACAAGTCCCTTAGTGACCTTGAGCCAAAAGGGATCAGAAAATACAATTGCAAGCATGTGAACATAGCAAAAATATGAACAGATTCAGACTTGGTGAAAAACTGAAGCATGGCAAAACAGTTAACGAGTAGGAATGTTAACCAGCTCGATGCACTCACTACAGAGCATGGCATGACAAACTAAGCATTCAACCGTCAATAAGACATGACATAGAAGCTAGACATGGCAAGAAGAACAACATAGCATGCACGGATCAATAGCAACATCCTCGGCAAAATCGCTAATCATGTCAACAATCTGCCAGGATTCACTTTATAGCAAAAGTAGAGCTCGATTGACTCAAGCTAGGGTGCTCCATAAATGCAAAAAAAGACATGGATGGAGAGAGCACCACAATGTTAACAAAACATCCTTATTAATCATCCTCAAAAGAGGCACGGGTCACTAGGAGACAACATGAACATATGGCATAACCACAAAAACAGAACAAGGACTTAGTGAAATTCTAAGTCCTGAAAGTAGCATTACCGATTATGCTACTTTGCAAACTTGTGCTAGTCACCACAAATATCACAAAAATACATTGCATACACCCCTGTAAAGATGGCATGGCATATAACAAAACACATGTAGAGCTTAGTATCATAGCATGCACACAATAATCATGGAAAACATGACAAAATGCCATTTGATGAAACAAATCTGACAAATTCATCAAATAGCCCTCTTCCAACAGCATTTCGGGCATCAAGATGAGCTCAAATGAAAATTATGCAATGAGATGAAATGATGTACTCGTCGAGGCAAACATTTTGATATGCTACACGTGCAAATCGGAGCTACGGCTGCAGAGATACGATGCGATGAAGATTGCAAAATATTACGGGGACTTGGTGGAATTCTCGCCCTGCGAGATCTAGGGTTCATGCACGCGAAACGACGCAAGGCAGATCTCGCCGAAGTCAACGACGTTGCCGGTGGCTTCTCCGGTGGTGTGGCGGTGGGATGGCGCCGGAGGGTGGCCGGGGAGCTCGGGGACGGCCGGATCCGGTCCGGCTCGACCGGATCCACGGCAAGGGCGGCGGTGGTGCGCGCTCCGGCGAGCAGAGGCGCCGGCGGCGGCGAGGTGCGGCGGGGACGGGCGGCGCTGCATCGGCGAGCGGGGCGGCGGAGCACGGCGAGCAACGGCGGCGCGGCGAAAGACGCAGGGAGGCGGCCCACGGTGGAAGACCATGGCTCGGGCGGCGTGGGAGGAACTGGCCGCGAGGGCCCGCGGCGGGCTCGCCGGGCCGCGTGGGAGGAGGTGGCCGGCGGAGCCACGTGGCGGCCCAGGAGAGGCTGGAAGCGGCGGTGCGGGGACGAGCGGACATGTCCATCCGGCGAGGTTGTGTCCGGCGGCGTGGAGGGAGATGGATCTAGGGTTTCATCCATGAATTTCGGAGGGGATCACATATATATAGGTAGAGGGAGCTAGGAGAGTCCAAATGAGGTGCGGTTTGCGGCCATGCGATCGTGATCGAACGACCGAGATGATAGAATGGGTTTAGGTGGGGTTTGGGCCACTTTGGAGGGGTGTTGGGCTGCAACACACACGAGGCCTTCTCGGTCCCTCGATTAACCGTTGGAGTATCAAACAAAGTCCAAATGGCTCGAAACTTGACAGGAGGTCTACCGGTAGTAAACCAAGGCCACATGACAAGTGTCGGTCCAATCCGAAAACGTTTAGCACTGACACACGAAAAGCGATAGAAAGGGACACCGGGTGACATAGGAGCACCATATTGCAAAACGGACAACGGGGAAAATGCTCGGATGCATGAGACGAACATGTATGCAAATGAAATGCACATGATGACATGATATGCAATGCATGACACGCAAGCAATGACAACGCAACAATAACGAATAACTGGAGGACACCTGGCACATCGGTCTCGGGGCGCTACATATCGCCCCTCTCGTTCAAGGATGAGTGAATACACACTCATCATGAGAATAACCCGCTTAGCATGGAAGATACTGGCTACCCCCTGTCGCTCTATAAGAAATCCATGCACACAAAAATAGATGTTCATTTGATGTTTTTGAGGTGGCACATGCAAATTTACTTTGAACGGTAGGGTAATACCGCATATAGGTATGTATTGTGGACTCATCTAGAATAACTTTGGTTTGAGGATTTTGATGCACAAGTAGCATTTCCACTTAGTACAGGCCAAAGCTAGCAAATAGGTTGAGAAGTGGCCAGCTAGAGAGCAAAAACGGTCATGAACATGCATTATGCATAATAAACATTGAATGCTAGCATGAGTAGGATATGAACACCATGAACATAAATATCATACATGCTATGTTGGTTTTGATTCAACTACAACCGTGAACATGTGCCAAGTCAAGCCACTCGAAACATTTGGAGGAGGATACAATATCATGATAACACATCACAATCGTTTTAATGCATGTTGACATCCAAGATAAATCATTATCCACTCCTAGCTACTTAAGCATGGCATGAGAAACTATAGTCTCTAAATGTCATTGCAAACATGTTTGATCGTAATAGGCTTAATGATGGCTACTAGGTTAAACATATTTACAAAAACGAACAAGTTGAGTTCATACACGTTTCTCTCTTCCATAGCCAGTTCATCAAATATCGTCATTATTGCCTTTCACTTGCGGAACCAAATGATATGAAAATAACAATAGTGCAAGAGTGCCATGGACTAAGCTGGAATCTGCAAACACATTATTCAGAAGGAGAAGACAAGGTAATATGGGCTCTTTGTTAGATCAATTACAATGAAAATGAGAGCCACTGAACATTTTCATTGTGGGCTTCTCCTCGGTATGACTCAATAAAAGAAAAAGAATTTCAAAGAAACACACTGAAATATTTTTGGAGTTTTTAGTGTTTTTCTTGAAGAAAGCAAATTAAAGAAAGAAAAACAAAAATGGAAAAAACTATTTACACGGGAAAGCTCCCAACAAGCAAGAAGAATCGAGAAATATTTTTGGGTTTTCTTTTAATACTGCAACTAAATAAACTAGAAAGAAGAAACCAAAAAGAAGCATGAAACTTTTTTGGATTTTCTCAAAGTTTTCAAACACACTAGAAGAAATAAAGAAAAATAAATTTAACATGGACGATACAATGAAAAAGTGTGAAAACCGACAACTGGGATGAAAAGTGTCAACATTAATATAATGTCGGTGGTAATATGTACTCCCCCAAACTTAGGCTTTTGGCCTAGCTTGGTAATCACCATCCCGCCCTGCATAGTAATCAGAGTGGTAGTTCACAGAGGCCCTTGGTGCAGCCTCCTCAGCTCGCCGAGCAACCACAACCTCTGCATTGTGTGCGCGGGCCTCGCTCTCAAGAACATAATAACCTCCTTTCCTGTGGTAATCAAAGAGAGCAGGAGCAAGCAAAAAGGTGTGCACAACGAAAACTTTATTGAATAGTAGGTTATAAGTACAATCAGTGATCTTGCCCTTAATGAACTTATGGCGCTTCATGGCCTCAAAGTCTAAGTACTGAGTAGGTAGGACAGGGTCACTAGGCCAAAGTGATACACCAAGCTCCCTTGCTAAATGTGAAGCATAAATCCCACCATAAGAATATCTACTACCAGCATTGTGTTGCAATCTGCGTGCAACAATCGCTCCAAGGTTATAACATTTGACACTGGTGTGAGCAGTGTGTATGAGGCTCAAGTTAGGAGCACATACTGTACTACAGTCTTTTTTGCCTACAATGCATTTTCTGTTAAACAGTGCAAAGTATTGAATTGATGGGAAATGAATACTTTTTATTCTACCTTGTGTCACGCCTTTGTTCTCACCATAGCAAAGACTAGTCAGAAATGATTCATACTCAAACCTTGGTGGTTCGTCCAACAAACTCCAAAATGCAATTTTACGCACACCACTAAATGCATCTAGAGGCGCGGTGATCGAACCGTCATAAAGTTTGAATGAAACTCTAGACTCACGAGGATGAAATTTAAACTCTTTAGTAAACGATTCTGTGAGACTAAGATGCTGGTTGCACTTAACTTCGATGTAGGGACCGAGCTCAGCAATGTGATCATATTGCTCAAATTCTTATTTAATACCTGCCATCATCATGAAATCGTTGCATGACCATAAGCATGATTTGGTGGCGGCATCCCATATGGAACTTGCACTTGGTTCAACATAAGACTGACGGGTTGAGCCACTATTAGAAGATGCCTCCGAGGACCTCCTCCTAGAATAACTCCTTCCAAAGAGGTTCATCATATTTGCGTAAAAAAAATTGGAAAAAAATTGGGTCACAAATTTTTTGTCAACAAATCTTCACAAGATTGATAGCAACTACTCATAAGCATGCATAGAGGCTATATTGAGCATTCAAACTACTTAGAACTCTAAGAATTCAACATGCAAGCTCATCCACAGAAGCACCAAGAGTAGCTAATTATTCAAAATATAATCCACTAAAGAAAAAACTAATTGGACCAATGGAGGAGTCAAAAACCAAGTAGCAATCCCCCAAAATAGTTTCGGAAATGGATTTTCGAGCAAAGAGATCAAAATCCGTGGGTTTGAGAGCAAGAACACGAGAGAGAGAGAGAGAGAGAGAGAGCAATGGTGAATTTTTTCTGGAGGTAGGTGGTGACACGGGCTAAAGAGATAAGTGAGGGGCCCCACATGGGGACCACAACCCATCAGGGCGCGCCTGGGTCTGCTGGCGCGCCCAGGTGGGTTGTGCCCACCTGGTGCACCCCCTCTGATGTTATTTGCACTAGAAAATCAGAAATATCCAAAAAAATCTCATTAAAATTTCAGGACGTTCTGAGGACTTTTATTTGTGGGTCATTTTTTATTGCACGGAAAATCCAGAAAATAAGACAAACATGGCATTTTATTTTATTCAAATAAGAAAAACAGAAAACAAAAGGTAAGGACAGAAGGTAGTGCCTACTAAATTCATCAACTTCATACCTCTCAAAGATGATCCATTAATAAGGTTAATCAAGTCTTATTAATAACCACCTTGGATTAGCATGAAACCTAAGAACTTTCGTAAAACACTAAATTACCTCAACGGGGATATGCATGTCCCCAACAACAAGTATATCATATTTTTTTGGCAGTAGGTAGAGGTGGTTGAAAACTTCCAATAATGATTGTCGGAGATTTTTCAATAACATTAATACCATTCACTTGGAATTATTTCTTCAGCAAGTGCACCGTATGCTCATTACAATTGATATGAAAAAGTGATCTTGCTTTTATTAAAATCAAGAACAGCTCCTGCAGTATTTAAAAAGGGTCTACCAAGGATAACTGACATGTTTTCGTCCTCGGGCATCTCAAGAATAACAAAGTCAGTTAAGATGGTATCATTTGGAACAACAACGGGCACATCCTCACAAATACCGATAGATATGGCAGTTGATTTATCAGCCATTCGCAAAGATAATTCAGTAGGTGTGAGTTTATTCAAGTCAAGTCTTTTGTATAAAGAGAATGTCATATCACTAACACCAGCTCCTAATTCAGATAGAGCAGTTGTAACATAGTTTCTTTTGATGGAGCAAGGTATAGTTTGTATTCCCGGATCTCCAAGTTTTTTAGGTACTCCATCCTTAAAATAATAATTACAAAGCATGGTGGAGATTTCATATTCAGGTATCTTTCTTTCATTAGTGATGATGTCTTTCATATACTTTGCATAAGGGGCCATCTTTGAAATATCAGTCAAACGGGTGCCCAAAAAGACTAGCCTAAGCATTTCAGCAAAGCGTTCAAATTCTTCATCACTTTTCTTCTTAGTTGATTTAGGTGGAAAGGGCATGGGTTTTTGAATCCATGGTTCTCTTTCTTTACCATGTTTTCTAGCGACAAGGTCTCTTTTATCATATCTTTTATTTTTTTTATGTTGTGGGTTATCAAGATCAACAGTTGGTTATATCTCAACATCATTATCTGGTTCTTTATCATTGTTTGGTTGAGTGTCTTCATGAACATCATCATCATCTTTTTCATTATAACTAGGTGAATGCTCATTACCGTATTTAGTTTTAGCAACTGAGATAGAAACATCATTATTATCTTCAGGAGCCTTTTCTACTTCAGGTTCACTAGAGGTATGCAAAGTCCTATCATTTTTCTTTTTATTTTTATTTTAGAAGGACTAGGTGCATCTGTCACAGCCCCAGATCAGCCCTTGTTTGTTTTTGCTTTAGCATCCATGCAACATGTTTAAATTTTATGAAACTTGAAATGGGGATGACAAACCCTAGCACTAAATAAAATGCAATTAGGATCAAAATAAAAATATTTTCAATAAACCCAGAATGCCCTTTAGAAAAGTTCATTATTTTTGTTTAAGGTGAAAACCCCTGCCATCAATGATGCACATATTTCTAGGCCATTCTGGATTTTTGAATTAAATCCTATTGTATTTGACCTTGGGCATTTAAATACTATAAATAATTTAAATGTTCAAATAAATGTTGGAAATTGTTAAGGGTCACTGAAATAATTCAGAAAGCACCCACAATTGTTTCCAGGATTTTATAAAATGATTTGGTATTTTAAATCAAATCAAAAACAAAATAACAGAAATAGAAAAGAAATAAAAGAGAGAGAGAGAAGGAAGTTACCTGGCGCCACTTGCCTGGCCCAGCACGGCCCAGCCCATCTCCACTCCCCCTGTCGTCTTCCTCCTCGCCAGAAGGACCGAGGCGTGGCGCGCGCCCGAGAGGCCTCGGCCACCTCCTGCTTCCCCTGGCCACCTCCTGCTTCCTCTCGTCGCCCTGGACCCCGTCCGCAACGCCACGCACCCTCCCAGGCCTCGCACTCTCCCCGTGCCTTCTCCCCCCCCTTCTCTGGCTCCCTCTCTCTTCCACCGAGCGGAGCCCCGTCGCCACCGACGCCGTTCGCCGCGGCCACAACCACCGCCTCGTCTCCCCGACGCCTCCCAAAGCTCTGCCTCGACCTACTCTTCCTCCCCACCGCTCCAAGCAACACCAGGAGCCCTGCAGTGACGCCATTGCCGCCATCTTCACCGACGGGCATCGAAGATCGCCGGCCCGATTCGCCGTCTCCGTCGCCTCCCCGAGCACGCCGACCCTCTCTTCGAACTCACCGTGAGCCTCTGAGCATTTCCCCTCTGCCCCCCTGCTTGCTCCCGCCCTCTAGCCGTAGCCCCGAGGTCACCGAGGCTGCCGTCTGCCATGGCCGGCGAGCCCGCGTTCCCGAGCCTCTCCTGCTCGCACCAGGGGCACTGACACGCTCCTGGCGCCTCCAGGAGGATGCCTCTCCACTCCGTTTGCTCGCTCGAGCGCTGCAGCCGCGTCCCTGCCCCAGCCCAAACTCCATCCACCGCGGAAGTGCTCGCCGCCGTCGTCTCCGGCCACCCCGTGGCCCCTCGTGCAGCCAGCTAGGTGCGGCCGTGTACGGGCTACCTTCTGGTGGCCTTCGCGCGTCCAGCCGCCGCCCGTAGCGCAACCCCGGTGAACATCCGCCGCATTTCGGGTCGCCGCCGGCCGAACTCCGGTGGCCAGTGACGTGGCGCTGTCATTAGCCACTAATGACGCACTAACCAACCCCCTAGGCCACTGACTGTGGGCCCCACCCCTGGTCAAACCCCAGTCAGCGCTGGGTTTGACCGGGATTAGGTCCTGTGTCACTGACGTGTGGCCCCCACACGTCAGGTTTGACCCGAGCCAGCCCAGTTGACCCTGCTGACGTCACAGTGACGTGGTGCTGACGCCATAATTCATTTCTGGATTTATTATTATTCAGGAAATTTCAGAAAATGCCCTAAACTTCAATAAATCATAGAAAATTAACCGTAACTCCAAATTAAATAATTTATATATGAAAAATTATCAGAAAAATTCAAGGAATCCATCTGTACCATTTTCATGCATGTTAGAACAACTTATAGCTGCTGTTTAGCACAAATCAATTAAATGGCATTTGAATAATCACATATGGAGTTTGAAATTGAATCTTGTATTCAAACCAACTTCATTTAATCTGTTGCTAGTTGCATTAGCTCAAAACACATTCATATTGCCATGTCATGAGCATGCATCATATTGTGCATTGCATTGATTGTGTTCTTCCTTGTTTGCCGGTAATTGTCCCCTCTCGATAGACGTGTATCAGCGATGTGATCGATGACACCAATGAGGAACTATGTTATCTTCAGAAGTGCCAGGCAAGCAAAACCCCCTTGTTCATTCCGATAAAATCCCACTCTCTCGCTCCTGCTCTCTTTTACTGCATTAGGACAACACCGATTCATCTATTACTTGCTGCGGTAGCTGAACCCCTTTATCCTTTGCATGACCTGTCATTGCCACAGTAAATAGATGAAACCCACTAGCATGAGTAGGAGTTGTTTGAGCCCTGTTGTGCCTACTCATTCATGCTTGTTTGTCATGCCTGCTACTGCTTAGAGTTGACTCAGGTCTGATTCATCGGGGATGAATCAGAGGCGTGTGAACATGTCCTACTGTGTGTGAGCTAAGTGTGTGAACACGATTTGGTAAAGGTAGCGGTGAGAGGCCATGTAGGAGTACATGGTGGGTTGTCTCATTGCAGCCGTCCTCAGGAACTGAGTTCTGTGTTTGTGATCCATGATTCAGCTACTACCACGCATTGGGCCCGAAACCAATGGACCCTCTCGGCTTCTTAATCACCCTTGTCCTCTGTCCAGGAGTTGCAAGTAGTTTCTGGTGTTTGTAGTATGCTGGAGGCCGTGCGCAGCGCTAACCGTAGGGGTGGGCTGTGATGCGGTAGGCACGTGGCCGGGTAAACCGGGCCCGTTTGGTGTCACGGAACCATGTTCACATCGTTTGGGGCTGTGAGCGAAACTCCGGCCGGATCTCCTCATGGATGGAACCCGAATAGGCGATAAACCTGGACTAGAGACTTGAGTGTTTAGGCAGGTCGTGGACGACACCCATGTTGGGCTTCCGCTTGAAGGTTGCCGAGTACATGTCGTGTAAACGGCGGTAAGTGGTGAGAGCGTGTGTGAAGAAGTACACCCCTGCAGGGTTAACATCATCTATTCGAATAGCCGTGTCCGCGAAAAAGGACTTCTGGGTTGCATATATCAGTTCATAGACAAGTGAAAGTGGATACTCTAAAATACGCAAGATAAGCGTGAGTGCTACGGATGGCGTTCTCGTAGGGAGACGGGAGCGGATCCATAGTGGTGTATTGATATGGTGAATATGTGGACTCGTGTGCGCCACCTCAAAAGAGCTACATTGCAGTCGTAGTTTAGGTTAGCCACCGAGTCAAAGCTGGCTTGCTGCAGTTAAACCCCACCATCCCTTTGTTGATAATGATGCATATGTAGATAGATCTGATGTAAGTCTTGCTGGGTACATTTGTACTCACGTTGCTTAATTTATGTTTTTGCAGAGAGACTTCAGTCTCACTAGTAGTTCCACGTGGACTTCGACGTTTAGCTTGTTACCTTAGCTACGATCTTGTGCCCTCGGCAGGATTTGGTAGATAGTCAGGCTTCTCAGCCTTTTTCATTTATAGATGTCTGTACTCAGACATGATAGCTTCCGCTTGTGCTTTTATTTGTATGCTCTGAATGTTGGGTCATGAGACTCATGTTTGTAATATCTCGCTCCTCGGAGCCTATTGGATAAATACTTGAGTCGTATAGTCATGTTGTGATGCCATGTTGTGTTTTGCACATATCGAGCATATTGTGTGTATGTTATTGAAATGCTTGGTATGTGTGGGATCTGACTATCTAGTTGTTTATCTTTAGTAGCCTCTCTTACCGGGAAATGTCTCCTAGTGTTTCCACCGAGCCATGGTAGCTTGCTACTGCTCCGGAACACTTAGGCTGGCCGGCATGTGTCCTTCTTCGTTCCTGTGTCTGTCCCTTCGGGGAAATGTCACGCGATGAATACCGGAGTCCTGTTAGCCTGCTACAGCCCGGTTCACCAGAGTCCTGCTAGCCCAGTGCTACAGCCTGGATTCACTCGCTGATGACCGACACGTTCGATGCTGGGTCATGGATGCCTGTCCCTGCAAGTCTGTGCCACTTTGGGTTTACGACTAGCCATGTCAGCCCGGGCTCCTTATCATATGGATGCTAGCGACACTGTCATATACGTGTGCCAAAAGGCGCAAACGGTCCCGGGCTAAGGTAAGGCGACACCCGTGGGAATACCGTGCGTGAGGCCGCAAAGTGATATGAGGTGTTACATGCTAGATCGATGTGGCATTGAGTCGGGGTCCTGACAGTGTTGGTATCAGAGCTTGACTGCCTGTAGGATTACCAAGCCAAACTGGTCGAAGTTGAGTCTAGAAATTCTTTAGTTATATAAGGGAATTGATTGTGGGATGGAACGTAAGGCTCTTTTTACTCCTTATACCTCATGGCCTTCTGATCTGAGTCATCATCTTCTCTTCTACGGGGATTAAGAACTAGGCTTTCTCTTCTTTCTATCAGTATCACGTGTTACTAATCCGTAGACTTATAAGATTGTTGGATTTAAGTCTCAGTTCAGTTCCTACTACCTCTGTATGTTAATTATTGATCTCGAGACCTTGATATTGTGCTTCTGAGTGGTTATGCCACCATCTTTGTGAATGTCTCAAATCTTTTCTGAGCATTTACAGCCGTTATGCTGTCCGAGTCATCCCAGGTTTCTAAATAGTCTGATGCATTTGCAAAATCCTTTCCCTCTGGTTTCGATGTTCCTTTATGCCAGCTCAATCACACTAATTGTTGAGTTGAGGTATTCTATTGCCTTGACATTTATGTTGGAATAATTATTATGACCCTAGGTGTTTTAGGGAGTCACCTAGTAATCTAGCAACGTTTTGTGTTCCCAGTGTGAGGATTCTGGCCATCATTCTCGAAAGCATCTCGTGGTGCTACTTAGGAGTAGGTATTCTATTCCTGGGTTCTTGAACCCGAGATTCACTCTACTTACTTCATGTTGATAGTGTTTGCTAGTTCCTTTAGGTTATTAGTAACCTTTGCGATAGTCCTCGAGGTTCGTGGTACATCCTTCTTCCAATTACCATGAACCATTCTTGGCAGGAGTTCTTCTGAACCAAAAGATGACAACAAGAGTGCTCTCGATGAGTTGTCCATGCTATGTTGTGACTCTGTCAGTTCTACCTTTCTGCATGGGTTATCCGGAAGAAATATGTTGAACCTGGTTCGACATACTAATCTATGCATCCACAACTCAAAAAGTTATATGTTCCTTTGAGTTGTCCCTCTTTAGTTGTCTACTGACCTTCGTCTATCAATTGATAGTCAAGAGTATGCATGCGTTCGTTTATCGATGCCTATTACTCTTGTGGTCCGTCAAGCCATTCTATCGCGGAATGACTAGGAGAAACAAACTCCAGTACCTCTTCCATATCCAGGATTGGGTCAAAGAAGTTGTGCTCCGCAGAACAAATTGCTAATCCAGCTTTTGCTCTGTTCTACCTTGGAGTATTACCATCTTTTATATCGGGATTGTTATAGGAATTGCACACCATCCTATGAACTCTTGGTACAGTGATACTTCTCACCATCATTACTCATTCCTCGGTTCCGTGTGGTTATAACCGGAATGTCGATAAGTAAATCGTGATGTGTGAAATCAATACTCCTAGCAACCTTGTTGCTTGGTAGTTAAATGGACAATAACCTCATTCTTAACGTGTGGTTCTTGAATCATCATTCTAAGATTGATCGTGCTATCTTGTTCATCTTCCTGGTGCACATTTCGATTGATGAGTTAGGATTTTGTCGAGTCCTCGCTCATTTGATTATATCGTCTTGCCCTGAAAAGCAAGATTGTTCTCGAGCTTAGTAACATATCGGTGGTTCGTGATTTTCCGAATATCTTCTCGAAAGTATCACCAGGTTGTCACCTGACTGTTATGTTGAGCTCGTGATCAAGTTGGTTTATTCTGTAAACCATCCTTTCTCCAAGAATCTGTGTTGGATACCCCTGAGCTAGTTTGTTAAGCCAAGCAACAACTTGGAGAGTTGGAAGATAAAAGCTTACCTGACTTAGTTCATTTCAAAGGGATACCCTTTGTATGTGTGTGTTGAAGAAAATTGATATTTCATCGACTGACCCTCGTGATCAGTTAATAGACCTATCATCTTGTCCAACCTTTGATTTGGGTGTCGGCTATCCTCAAATCAAGTCAGAACCAATGATGTTCGTAATGTTGTCTTACTCGTGGGTTTTCCTCGAGCATACACCATTATATTCTTTGGTCTGACCAATGCTATCACAGTGTTCACTTAACTATGGAATTCCTTTTAAAAAGGAAACCCGGATGAATTGTTGTTGAGCCCATTGACAACATCCTTATCTCCTCCATGATTTGTTGACCATTAAGCTAGTGTTGGAAACTTTTGAAAGCATTTCTTCATGCTAGTTCATGAAGCATATGTTCGGATGTAAGAAGTGACTTCCTCCAGTTCATGTGCATTTGATGCAAGTTGCCGCCGTGGATTCGAGAAAGTCAATGTTGCTTCCTCTGGAATCATCCCAAATCAGTCATGCATACGTGCGAAGTATTCTGTGGTTCGGAGACTTGCAACCTCCATTCCATAGGTGTCCCGAGCACACCAAGCCACTGATTGATTTGTTCAAGGAGAAGGAGTTCCTTCATAAGAGCTAATCCGGACTTATGTAGGGATTTCGATACCCTCGTTGATGGTTCCCCCTCCTGAACTCGGTAGTGTTTTATTATAAGACTACTTTGTGGTCATGCTTGTCTGGGACAACGTGTTCACATGTTTGTAGCAGAACCAGCTCATGTTTTGGAGCTTACTATCGTAGTTCATTTCCCGAGAATCTCGCAACGTCATCTCGTCGATTTGTGTTGCAAACTTACGTTTTTCTTCCTAGACTCGATGAGTCTGGAATATCCTGACACCAACCAGATCTGAATCTCAGGCAGATGTGATGGTTGGAACATTTCCCAAGAACTATAATATTGGTCTCTCGATAACCGGTAAGGTGGATGTCGTGGCCAACACACCCATCCGGTAGACCTATTATTATAGTATCTTGTTTGAGGAAGTTGGCCACCTTTCCATAAGGACTTCGTAGGATTTACTCCCTAGTTGTGCCTTATGATTTTTGAGATCCCGAAGTCCGACCTTTTTACTTGATGTTCTAGATATCAAACCATATCTATGGGTGGATTACGCTAGCACATCAAGGAGAACATTAGAAGTGGAGTGCTAAATGTCTCTCGGTCGATCATCTAGATTTCGTTTCCTTGGCTTCGCTAAGGTGAAATCCGAGAAAGTGTTATCCTCCTTTGCATCTGCATCGTCCATCGCTATTCATCATGGTAGTATGTTGTGTGGTCAGCACCTTTGACATGGATGTTGGTGAAACCTTGATGATTATGGAAATGCTCAAGTTCTTGAGAGCACGCACAAGCGCTACGTGTTATCATCGGTACTAACTAGGTTTGCTCTCAGTTTCCTCGGCAATGCTATGACCTATTCAAACAGTGAATTCACTCTCTATTGTTGGGTTCTTCCCCAGTTACCAGAATCATTCCCAGCATTTGCATTCTGTTCCCAGCTTGCACCGCCATTGTGCCATTCTACCATGGATCTCTTCCATTTCCGGTGATAAGCAAATTCATCCATTACGTTGTCTTCAACAAGGTAATCCACATCATCCAAGTCCGAGTATGCCATTCTACCGACCCCCTCCAAATGATCGCTTGTGATTGCCTTAGGCTGGTATAAAGAGTTTCAATAATCTTTGAATCAAAGGTAATTCTTTTTGCCACTTAAGGGGATATATCTACGAGTCACCTTCCCTAAGGTGCATCGTTATGGTATCATGGCAATTCAACTCCTCGCTACGTTGACAACCGATTACCACCTTAAGCGTGAAGTTGTTGTCTACCTAGTGAACCCTCGTCATCTGTCTCACTCCATTTCTTCAGATTTGTGCTTCGTCTCTCAGCTCAAGAGATGTTGCTATGTCTCATCCCGAGAGTTACTCCTGAGTTGTTCGACCTCCGAGAAGAACGATTCTTTTAGGATCTTTCCTTTCCTCTCGTTGTCATGTTAGTTGGAGTTCTCAGAGCAAGACTTCGAGAAAATGATGGTGAACAAATCAACGTTCAGTTGAAGTGCAACCTGGATCGTGAAGATTGTACTAGTTTGCGTTCCCCCTTCACCTTACCCTACGCTTGAATCTCGGGACGAGATTTTTGTTTAGTGGGGGTGAGCTGTCACAGCCCCAGATCAGCCCTTGTTTGTTTTTGCTTTAGCATCCATGCAACATGTTTAAATTTTATGAAACTTGAAATGGGGATGACAAACCCTAGCACTAAATAAAATGCAATTAGGATCAAAATAAAAATATTTTCAATAAACCCAGAATGCCCTTTAGAAAAGTTCATTATTTTTGTTTAAGGTGAAAACCCCTGCCATCAATGATGCACATATTTCTAGGCCATTCTGGATTTTTGAATTAAATCCTATTGTATTTGACCTTGGGCATTTAAATACTATAAATAATTTAAATGTTCAAATAAATGTTGGAAATTGTTAAGGGTCACTGAAATAATTCAGAAAGCACCCACAATTGTTTCCAGGATTTTATAAAATGATTTGGTATTTTAAATCAAATCAAAAACAAAATAACAGAAATAGAAAAGAAATAAAAGAGAGAGAGAGAGAAGGAAGTTACCTGGCGCCACTTACCTGGCCCAGCACGGCCCAGCCCATCTCCACTCCCCCTGTCGTCTTCCTCCTCGCCAGAAGGACCGAGGCGTGGCGCGCGCCCGAGAGGCCTCGGCCACCTCCTGCTTCCCCTGGCCACCTCCTGCTTCCTCTCGTCGCCCTGGACCCCGTCCGCAACGCCACGCACCCTCCCAGGCCTCGCACTCTCCCCGTGCCTTCTCCCCACCCCTTCTCCGGCTCCCTCTCTCTTCCACCGAGCGGAGCCCCGTCGCCACCGATGCCGTTCGCCGCGGCCACAACCACCGCCTCGTCTCCCCGACGCCTCCCAAAGCTCTGCCTCGTCCTACTCTTCCTCCCCACCGCTCCAAGCAACACCAGGAGCCCTGCAGTGACGCCATTGCCGCCATCTTCACCGACGGGCATCGAAGATCGCCGGCCCGATTCGCCGTCTCCGTCGCCTCCCCGAGCACGCCGACCCTCTCTTCGAACTCACCGTGAGCCCCTGAGCATTTCCCCTTTGCCCCCCTGCTTGCTCCCGCCCTCTAGCCGTAGCCCCGAGGTCACCGAGGCCGCTGTCCGCCATGGCCGGCGAGCCCGCGTTCCCGAGCCTCTCCTGCTCGCACCAGGGGCACTGACACGCTCCTGGCGCCTCCAGGAGGATGCCTCTCCACTCTGTTTGCTCGCTCGAGCGCTGCAGCCTCGTCCCTGCCCCAGCCCGAACTCCGGCCACCGCGGAAGTGCTCGCCGCCGTCGTCTCCGGCCACCCCGCGGCCCCTCATGCAGCCAGCTAGGTGCGGCTGTGTACGGGCTACCTTCTGGTGGCCTTCGCGCGTCCAGCCGCCGCCCGTAGCGCAACCCCGGTGAAGATCCGCCGCGTTTCGGGTCGCCGCCGGCCGAACTCCGGTGGCCAGTGACGTGGCGCTGTCATTAGCCAGTAATGACGCACTAACCAACCCCCTAGGCCACTGACTGTGGGCCCCACCCCTGGTCAAACCCCAGTCAGTGCTGGGTTTGACCGGGATTAGGTCCTGTGTCACTGACGTGTGGCCCCCACACGTCAGGTTTGACCCGAGCCAGCCCAGTTGACCCTGCTGACGTCACAGTGACGTGGTGCTGACGCCATAATTCATTTCTGGATTTATTATTATTCAGGCAATTTCAGAAAATGCCCTAAACTTCAATAAATCATAGAAAATTAACCGTAACTCCAAATTAAATAATTTATATATGAAAAATTATCAGAAAAATTCAAGGAATCCATCTGTACCATTTTCATGCATGTTAGAACAACTTATAGCTGCTGTTTAGCACAAATCAATTAAATGGCATTTGAATAATCACATATGGAGTTTGAAATTGAATCTTGTATTCAAACCAACTTCATTTAATCTGTTGCTAGTTGCATTAGCTCAAAACACATTCATATTGCCATGTCATGAGCATGCATCATATTGTGCATTGCATTGATTGCGTTCTTCCTTGTTTGCCAATAATTGTCCCCTCTCGATAGACGTGTACCGGCAATGTGATCGATGACACCAATGAGGAACTATGTTATCTTCAGAAGTGCCAGGCAAGCAAAACCCCCTTGTTCATTCCGATAAAATCCCACTCTCTCGCTCCTGCTCTCTTTTACTGCATTAGGACAACACCGATTCATCTGTTACTTGCTGCGGTAGTTGAACCCCTTTATCCTTTGCATGACCTGTCATTGCCACAGTAAATAGATGAAACCCACTAGCATGAGTAGGAGTTGTTTGAGCCCTGTTGTGCCTACTCATTCATGCTTGTTTGTCATGCCTGCTACTGCTTAGAGTTGAGTCAGGTCTGATTCATCGGGGATGAATCAGAGGCGTGTGAACATGTCCTACTGTGTGTGAGCTAAGTGTGTGAACACGATTTGGTAAAGGTAGCGGTGAGAGGCCATGTAGGAGTACATGGTGGGTTGTCTCATTGCAGCCGTCCTCAGGAACTGAGTTCTGTGTTTGTGATCCATGATTCAGCTACTACCACGCATTGGGCCCGAAACCAATGGACCCTCTCGGCTTCTTAATCACCCTTGTCCTCTGTCCAGGAGTTGCAAGTAGTTTCTGGTGTTTGTAGTATGCTGGAGACCGTGCGCAGCGCTGACCGTAGGGGTGGGCTGTGATGCGGTAGGCACGTGGCCGGGTAAACCGGGCGCCCGTTTGGTGTCACGGAACCCTGTTCACATCGTTTGGGGCTGTGAGCGAAACTCCGGCCGGATCTCCTCATGGATGGAACCCGAATAGGCGATAAACCTGGACTAGAGACTTGAGTGTTTAGGCAGGTCGTGGCCGGCACCCACGTTGGGCTTCCGCTTGAAGGTTGCTGAGTACATGTCGTATAAACGGCGGTAAGTGGTGAGAGCGTGTGTGAAGAAGTACACCCCTGCAGGGTTAACATCATCTATTCGAATAGCCGTGTCCGCGGAGGACTTCTGGGTTGCGTATATCAGTTCATAGACAAGTGAAAGTGGATACTCTAAAATACGCAAGATAAGCATGAGTGCTATGGATGGCGTTCTCGTAGGGAGACGGGAGCGGATCCATAGTGGTGTATTGATATGGTGAATATGTGGACTCGTGTGCGCCACCTCAAAAGAGTTACATTGCAGTCGTAGTTTAGGTTAGCCACCGAGTCAAAGCTGGCTTGCTGCAGTTAAACCCCACCATCCCTTTGTTGATAATGCTGCATATGTAGATAGATCTGATGTAAGTCTTGCTGGGTACATTTGTACTCACGTTGCTTAATTTATGTTTTTGCAGAGAGACTTCAGTCTCACTAGTAGTTCCACGTGGACTTCGACGTTTAGCTTGTTACCTCAGCTACGATCTTGTGCCCTCGGCAGGATTTGGTAGATAGTCAGGCTTCTCAGCCTTTTTCATTTATAGATGTCTGTACTCAGACATGATAGCTTCCGCTTGTGCTTTTATTTGTATGCTCTGAATGTTGGGTCATGAGACTCATGTTTGTAATATCTCGCTCCTCGGAGCCTATTGGATAAATACTTGAGTCATAGAGTCATGTTGTGATGCCATGTTGTGTTTTGCACATATCGAGCATATTGTGTGTATGTTATTGAAATGCTTGGTATGTGTGGGATCTGACTATCTAGTTGTTTATCTTTAGTAGCCTCTCTTACCGGGAAATGTCTCATAGTGTTTCCATCGAGCCATGGTAGCTTGCTACTGCTCCGGAACACTTAGGCTGGCCGGCATGTGTCCTTCTTCGTTCCTGTGTCTGTCCCTTCGGGGAAATGTCACGCGATGAATACCGGAGTCCTATTAGCCTGCTACAGCCCGGTTCACCGGAGTCCTGCTAGCCCAGTGCTACAGCCTGGATTCACTCGCTGATGACCGACACGTTCGATGCTGGGTCATGGATGCCTGTCCCTGCAAGTCTGTGCCACTTTGGGTTTACGACTAGCCATGTCAGCCCGGGCTCCTTATCATATGGATGCTAGCGACACTGTCATATACGTGTGCCAAAAGGTGCAAACGGTCCCGGGCTAAGGTAAGGCGACACCCGTGGGAATACCGTGCGTGAGGCCGCAAAGTGATATGAGGTGTTACATGCTAGATCGATGTGGCATTGAGTCAGGGTCCTGACAGCATCAGTGTTAATTCTTTGAGAGTCTTGTTCAATTCTTTTAGGGTGTCCCTCAGGTTAAAGTGGTTCCTGAGTCATTCTACCTCCTCTAGTCATTACTCTAACAACATGATCATTGATATTATTGTTCATTTCATCAAAAAATTCTCTCTGAGATTTAGCAACTTGTTCTAACTGAGTTTGAACCGTAGAGGCATGTTTTCCTACACCTCTAACATCATTGGATATTCTAAATAAAAAGTCACTCAAGTGAGCAATCATATAAAACTTGTATTTCAATTGTTTCATAACATTTTTTCATTGAAGTGATCTTGTTTTCTAATGTAGTTATCTAACTCGTAAAGGCATTGACTAGGATGCATATTATAAGGATTATCCTTTTAATCAAATTTCATCAAATAGTTTACCTTACCACCTTGGGTGGTGGTGTATCAAGTCCATCTATTTCTTCAATAGGAGGTATGTTTTTAACATCCTCTGCTTTAATACCTTTTTTCCTTCATACATTTCTTTGCCTCTTGCATATCTTCGAGACTGAGATATAAGATACCCCTCTTCTTCGGAGTGGGTTTAGGCGGTGGTTCGGGAAGAGTCCAATCATCATAATTTTTCAATATGTTATTCAATAATTCATCAACTTATTCAATACTTCATTCACCGAAAACACAACCAGCACAACTATCTAGTAAGTCCCTAGAAGCATCGGTTAGTCCATTGTAGAAGATATCAAGTATTTCATTTTTCTTAAGAGGATGATCAGGCAAAGCATTAAGCAATTGGAGAAGCCTCCCCCAAGCTTGTGGAAGACTCTCTTCTTAAGTTTGCACAAAGTAAATATTTCCTGTAAGGCAACTTGTTTCTTATGAGCAGGAAAATATTTTCTAGAGAAGTAATAAATCATATCCCGGGGACTACACACACAACTATTAGCAAGAGTATGGTACCATATCTTAGCATCACCCTTTAATGAGAACGGAAATAATTTGAGGATATAATAAAAACAAATATTCTCATCATCAGCAAATAGGGTAGCTATATCATTTAATTTGGTAAGGTGTGCCACAATAGTTTTAGTTTCATAGCCATGGAAAGGATCGGATTCAACCAAATTAATTAACTCAGGGTCAATAGAGAATTTGTATCCTTATCATCAACAAAGAGAGTTTAAGTAGAAAACTTAGGATCACATTTCATTCTAGTATTCAAAGATTTCTCTTTCAGTTTGCATAACAATTTCTTTAGATCATCTCTATATTGCAAGCAAAAAAATCTCTAGTTGTCTCCTCATCCATAACATAACCCTCAGGTATCTTAGGCAATTCATATCTAGGAGAGCTAGTTCTAATAGGTGTTCAACATTTTCAGTTTCAATGATCTCATCAGTCTTAGTAATTTCATTCTCTTTAGATCTAACAATTTGCTCATCAAGAAAATCACCTAGTGACACACCATCATCAAGCAAGGTACTAGCATCATCATGAGTAGCATTCATAGAAGTAGCACGACATATCAGGATTAATAGTGGTGTTGCAAGTCTACTCAAAATAGAAGGTGAATCAAGTGTAGAGCTAGATGGTAGTTCCTTACCTCCCCTCGTCTTAGAGGGAAAATCTTAGTCTTGGTATCCTACAGATTCTTAATAGTGATAAATAGAAAATAATCCCAAGTGACTCAACAAATATAGCTATGCTCCTCGGCAATGGCGCCAGAAAAAGGTCTCAGTAACCCACAATTATAGGAGATCGCAACAGTTTTCGAGGGTAGAGTATTCAACCCAAACTTATTGATTCGACACAAGGGGAGCGAAAGAATATTTGCAAGTACTACCAGCTGAGTTGTCAATTCAAACACACCTGGAGATTAATTATCTACAGCAAAGCTATCAGTAGCACAGTAATATGATAGTTTTGATAGTAGTAGCAATAGCAAGAGTAACGGTAATAGTGATAGCAATGATTTTGTAGCAAGTGTAACAGTAACAGTAGAAGTAGTAACTTAGCAAGATCAACATGTAGGGAAATCATAGGCATGGGATCAGTGTATTCGTTGGATGATATTCATCATATAACAGTCATAACCTAGGGCGATACAAAACTAGCTCTAGTTCATAAATATAATGTAGGCATGTATTTCTTAAATAGTCATACGTTCTTGTGGAAAGAACTTGCATGACATCTTTTGTCCTACCCTCCCATAGCAGCGGGGTCCATATGGAAACTAAGGGATATTAAGGCATCCTTTTAATAGAGAACTGGAACAAAGCATTAACACATAGTGAATGCATGAAGTCCTCAAACTACGGTCATCACTAGAAAGTATCCCAAATACTGTCACTCCAGGGTTTACGGATCATAACATGCAATAGGTGAATATGACTTGCAAGATCGGATCTAGAACATAGATATAATGGTGATAACATAAACGGTTCAGATATGAAATCAGGGCACCCGGGCCCAAAGTGACAAGCATTAAGCATGGCAAAGTCATATCAACATCAATCTCAGAACATAATGGATACTAGGGATCAAGCCCTAACAAAACTAACTCGATTACATGATGAATCTCATCCAACTCCTCACTGACCAGCGAGCCTATGAAGGAATTACTCACTTCCAGTGGGGAGTATCATGGAATTGGCAATGAAGGAGGGTTGGTGATGAAAAAGATCGAAGATCCCCCTCTCCGTAGGCCCAAACGGACTCCAGATCTGGCCCCCCTAATGAAGAACAAGAGGTAGTGGCGCTCCGTATCGTGAAATGAGATAATTCTTCCTCCCTGATTTTTTCTCCGAGAATGTGATTTTATAGCGTCAGAGATAGGGTCTGCAAGGCCACTAGGTGGGCACAACCTACTTGGGCGCGCTAGGAGGGGGATGCGCGCTAGTGGGTTGTGCTCCCCCAGGGACCCCCTCGGGTGGTTCTTGGCTCCAGTATTTTTCTTTTATTGTATAAAAATTCTCCAAAAAGTTTCGTTCCATTCCGATAACTTTTATTTCTGCACAAGAAACAACACCATGGTAGTTCTGCTAAAAACAATGTCAGTCCAGATTAGTTTCATTCAAATCATGCAAATTAGAGTCCAAAACAAGAGTAAAAGCATTATGAAAAGTATATACAACAGATACGTATCAGACGCCCACCCCCGACGTCTCCTACTCCACTACCAAGGCCCAAGGTATCCTTACTGTCGCCCGTGATGCTGCCCCGGTGTGCATCATGATGGTGCCCGTCACCTGTTCAACGGAGTGCTCGACCCAGGTCGACACCATCAATAGCATCGGTGAGGTCCATGATGTTGCCACCACCGTCCACCTCGAGCTAACGGTCGACCCCATCCACCAAGCAGTCGAGCAGCTCGCTCTGGTGCAGCCTCCATCGGCACCAACACTCCATCTAGTGTCGAGGTCGTTTCTCCCGTAAAGACACCACCAACATCAACCCCAAGGCCGGAGTGTAGGAGCTCAGTGCCCTCTTTGTCAACACCTCCAGCCCAGCGACGAACAAGGTCGACAATAGCGTCTCCCTCATCGCCCCCAATGACCTTGTTGCACAAAAGCTGACCGGGTGTTTGCTGAAATGCTCCCCTCGTGACACCAGTCATTTCAATTCAGTGCTCCACACAGTCATTACTCCTTCATCACCCACAACCATTGGCAACACCATCCCTGACCAGGCATCTATGTTGGGCAATGGCACCATGGAAATCATTGCATTTGTGTTGCCCATAGAAGAATTGCAAGCGGATGAAATATAGTGGCAACCATGGCCGCTACCTACACGAGTGAGAGTCAAACACCTGGGGCTCCTGTTCAGGCGTAGACCATGGTCGTCATTCAAGTCAGATTTGGATGTAGGCTATCCGCATGAGCCATATTCAGTTTCATGTGAGCTGATTTCCATACAAGAGACTTTCAATTTGTAAGCTGATGTAATTCGGCACCATATACCTGATGATCTAAGGTTGCTCATGTGGCCATCAAGTAGTCTGAGGAGTTTAAGCAAGATAGTGGTGAAGGAAATACCTTGTAGTGGAACCTTAAATACATATTCAGGCCACTACAGAGTAGTATAGGTTGTCGGCGTCCTGGGAACCAGGGTACCCAGACTTGCCTGCCTGCGGCCCATGGCATGGCTCCTTCGATGGCCTGGTACGGCCCATCTAGAAGACCGCCAAGACAAGATCCTCGCGAGGGTCCAAGCCTCGCGAGGTGGATGACACCAAGACCTCTCGAAGGAGCGGCCTTCCTAGGCAGCCTCTTGAGGAGTGGAGATTTCTATGCAGGTACCCAGCCTCATGAGGCTACGATGACGCAAGCCATGACGACCAAGGCCGGGCAGGCGCCAGCGGGCGCAGACAAGGCAGTTTCCTCTTTCGTGCCTAGGAGGCAAGGACAGGCGTGGGTTCCTGAGGAATCTGGCAAAGGTTTCCATTTTGGTGCAATGAGACCAAGACAACCAGCACGGCAGGATGTATGTCATCGCCGAGCCCACTACTGCTTCACAACCAGAAGCTTTGTAGGCGAAGACCACCTTTCATCAGGATAAGATGTACTACTTGTCCCCTTTCAAATTGGCCACTGTGGGATCCCTTCCTGCCTATGTTTTGGGGGAAGAGGACCGAGGCCACTATAAATGTAGGTTAGCCACCACCATAGGGGGGATCCGATCCGGCCCTGGTCAACTCATTCCTCACCCCTCAACCTCGCGAGCTTGTTCATCCCTTGTACTAGTTCATCCTCAGCACCTCGTGAGGACAATCCACCACAACGCAAGAGTAGGGTCTTACACCGCAAGGTGGCCCGGACCTAGGTAAACTTCAGTGTTCATCTTCTTACTTGCTCACGCGAATTGGGCTAGGCTGTGGGGCGACGAGCTGGTAGACTAGATAGGTTGAGTTCTTCGCACACGCCCCAGAGTTCGAACCTTCTTGGGTCTGGAGATCCCTAAATTCGACACCGGTCTTCTTAGAACTATCAAAAGTGGAATTTAAATTTAGTGCTCTTGGTTCTAGTGATCTAAATATCATGAGAGAATGCTGGTGGTGTCTGCAAAGTGTGCAGCAGAAAACATTTCTTTTAGAGAAGGTTATTTGTTGGATCCCTCCGGTGCCAAGTGATGGAAATATGCCCTAGAGGCAATACTAAAATGGTTATTATTATATTTTCTTAATGATTATAAAGGTTTATTATTCATGCTAGAATTGTATTGATCGGAAACTTAAATACATGTGTGGATACATAAACAAATACCGTGTCCCTAGTGAGCCTCTACTAGACTAGCCTAATCATAGACGCGAGTTGTCATTTGATAACGGGATCACACATTAGGAGAATGATGTGATGGACAAGACCCATCCGTTAGTTTAGCATATGATCGTTCAGTTTATTGCTATTGCTTTCTTAAATGTCAAATACATATTCCTTCGACTATGAGATCATGGAACTCAAAGATACCGGAGGAATTCCTTGTGTGCTCTCAAACGTCACAACGTAACTGGGTGATAATAAAGATGCTCTACAGGTATCTCCGAAGGTGTCTGTTGAGTTGGCATGGATCGAGATTAGGATTTTCCACTCCATGTATCAGGGAGGAATCTCTGGGCCCTCTAGGTAATACACATCATGAGAAGACTTGCAAGCAAAGTGACTAAGGAGTTAGTTACACTACTGCAAGATACTCCTAACATGACACTACGATCAGAGACCCTTCGATGAAACTGTGTGCGATGCAATAGTTGCAAACAGTGGTGTAAAAGTGGTCAAAAAAGGTGCAAAACATTTGCGATGGAGGATGCATCAAACACGGTTTAGATTTTTGTTGCGTGTGCGATGCAGGGCATACGGTTCAGTTCATTTGTGATGAGGAGGAACAAAATAAACGGGAAGGCAGATGAAGGTGTGTGCGATATACAGCATACGGTTCACTCAGATGAACTGTTTGTGATTAGGAAACACAAAAGAAACGGTCATCCAGATCAAGGTGTGTGCGATATACGGCATGCGGTTCACTCAGATGAACTGTTTGCATTGAGACAAAAGAATAGAAATGGTTCAACTTAACAAGATGTGTGTGATACGCGGCAAACTGGTCTGTAATCGGAAACGTGTGCGAAGACCGGTAACAACACAGACGATTGCTGCTAACAAGCCGTGTGTGTTGTGAGCAAATGATTGCTGGTATACAATTGTGAGTGATGGATGAAAACATCACCGGCGGGTTCCATTGTTTAGTCCGTGTGCGATGTGATTTTCTTTGTCCGCACAACATCTACGCTCTGTCTACAGAGCATCAACATATATACTTAAAAAGACAGCATTGCATAACCAAATTAAGCATACAATTACACAAGTGCCTGTGCACATAACATTTCCACACACCAAAGTATGCAATTACATGCATTCTAAACTAGGAGAAACGAGGATCTAATCATCTACTTATTGTTGCGACGATGCTTGCCATTGCTCTACTTCCGGCTTGATCCCCGGCCGTTTTGGGGAAGGGGGCACTTCCTCATGTCAACGATCCACCTGTACATGTCGTAGCTCGTGTATGCCTCCTTGGTTGCGTACATGACATGAGCTTTTTCGAGTTTCTCCATCTAGGCCGAGTGCCAGGCACACTTGTCCTTGTTGCACGAATCCTTCATATCTCTGTAGTAGGGGTCGATGATGGTCTCAGCGAGGTGAACTAGTGAATCCTTCTCATCCTCCTTGCTGCCCTAGATCTTTTATTAGCCCTGGATGTTGACAAGATTCTGGCAGGCGATGCCCGAATTCTCGAGCGCCTTTACATCATTGGTGGCTAGGCAGTAGTGGTAGCCGAGGACGTGGTGGCGCACGCACATCTGGGCAACGTCAACCTTGGGACAAGACCTGGCACGAGTGCGGGTGTACTCGAGGTCGAACCCGACCACCTTGTACTTCTCCTTGGCAAGCAAAAACTCCATGATGTGGATGGAATGCTCCACCCAGACCGGGTCGTTGGTGTACACCACCGAGAGGTCCATGAACCTTCTGTGGGTGTCCACCACGGCACGCATGGTGAACTGCTGCTCATCGTCGCAGCCGCTCAGAGCTCCATTGGAGCCGTGCAGGATACTCTCTAAGAATTCCTCATGGTGGGTGTGCTTCATGCAATGGTGGGGCGCGATCGAAAGGTCAAAGAAACATAAGGGTTAAATGGTCGCTATAATAAATGGGGGCCGGTCGGCCTGTAATCGTCATGTCTTGTCACGGCGTTCATAGCAGAGGATTCCAGTGCATGCTTGACAACTACCGTGCAGTTTACCGCGCAAGCTTCTTGCCCGACTAGTTTGGCCACGCGTCGGCTAGAAGAGGGAAAAATCATGGGCGTTTATTGGCAAAAAGCTTTGTAAAAATGAAGTGTATGGAATAACTTCGGACATAAGTTTACCCATGGGTGATGAGGTCAAATTTACATAGAAGGGTGATGATGGACACTCGAGTGCGATAATTAATTTTTTGCTCTACAGGGCACACGATGGAAGAAACCAACTGTGTGCAATAATGTCGAAGATCACAGTCGAGTTAGCCATATAGATCGTGTGCTGTAAGATCGACAAGGTAAACAGATTCAAGAATGGTTAATAAAATCTAAGATCATTGCATATTAAGGTCCAAAAAGTGCTACCAATATATGAGTCTCATACGATGCCATTTCAACGATAGTACCACAAAAGCTCAAAATATTACAAGGTTCAAATTCCATAGTTATATGGCTCAAATTCGAAGATTACAAGGTTCAAACTGATATTAGAAATGAAATTCATCTCATCGGCTGCAAATGCTTGTGCTGATCCGCTAAACATGGATATCAGAGACGTTCAAACTGATATTACCACTTCTAAGTCTGATTTCAAAACCACACAATTTTTGCGAAGGGGTCAGCCACTGAGAAGTCATGTATGGGGTTGACACGATCACTTCCGATTACTCTATCATCTGAAGTTCCAAAATGAAATTCAGCATTTTTGGAGCCTATTCCATTCTGCCGCAGGCGCTGGCGCTGATTAACATACCATTCATTTTTGCAAAATAAATGTAGGGAAAACCTCATTACCTTCAGCACTCTTGCTATGAGAACAAAGAACTTGGCGAATATACTCTCCGTTAAGGTCCCTTGGTAGGAGTTCAAAGTAATTTCTGAGAGATGCAGATCTAGGCATTCGACATGGTTGTTATATTGTATCACATTATCCACCACTGGGCCTAATCTTATCTGCAAAAGAAGAAAATGTGTTGGTGCCTACATGCAGTTTTGAACACTACAAAAGGCCTATATGGTTTGCAGGACTTGTAAAATGCAATAATATGCCATCTTTGATCTGACACGTTTAACATGGGCATTTGATTACATTCTACAAAAATGTATCCTTCTTCACAAAAGGTTGGAGTGGATGAAAAGTTCCCTAAGAAAACTAGTACAGATGAATCCAAAGGAGAAATGTTTATTGATTGTAACCATATGGATCAAGCAACCAATATGGGGGAGGGGAACATGTATGTACTGAAATCCTCCAAAAGAATCCTTCAGAAATCGTGGTACATTGTCATTGTAAACTTGGAAAAAGGTGTCACAAATTGAACTCCCTTATGGTTAACATTTAACAGGAAAGGAACATGACCTCGATATATAGCTTCTCCAGGCACGGAAAGCATCTCAGGAAACTGGCAACTTGCTCCAGGTATGGGCCGATAGATTCTAGTGCTAAGACCTTCACCGTGCGCAGTTTCGGGGTCAAGCTTGTCGGAATCATTTTCTGAATGACAGACAAACAACAACTTCAAAATTAGAAATAATGTTAATTTGTAGAAGGAGAGGTAGAGGACGGTTGTTGTACCTGAACGGGTGTGGATCCAATAACAAGTTCGGAGTATTTGTCAAACGAGTAGCCCACCACTGTCAATTTTGGTGCAGAAATGACATTGATTATTATTGGACCTTATTGATCATCTACAAGTAATCTCTCAAGTGCGGGTGTGTCCTTAATGACCATACCATGGTACACATCTTGTGATGTCTTCCTGCTGCACCAACAACACACATAAATAGTCCGGAGGGTCATGGAGGTGATGTGGAAGGTACTCAACCCATTGATCTCCTGATGACGAAGGTACTCGAGTGTAGTACAACCACGGAGCAGGCTCTCCATGTCACCATTTGAGAGGCAGACGACGACGAGCTCGAGGTGCTTCAATCATGGTAGCATAAGAGCGAGCGCGTCATTAAGGGGGGGATTGGCAGTTCCTGAACTTGGCGACGCATAGCGTGAAGGAAATATGCCCTAGAGAAAATAATAAAGGTGTTATTTATATTTCCTTATATTATGATAAATATTTATTATTCATGCTAGAATTGTATTAACCGGAAACTTGGTACATGTGTGAATACATAGAGAAACAGAGTGTCCCTAGTATGCCTCTACTTGACTAGCTTGTTAATCAAAGATGGTTAAGTTTCCTGACCATAGACATGCGTTGTCATTTGATGAACGGGATCACATCATTAGAGAATGATGTGATGGACAAGACCCATCCGTTAGCTTAGCATAATGATCGTTAAGTTTTATTGCTATTGCTTTCTTCATGACTTATACATATTCCTCTGACTATGAGATTATGCAACTCCCGAATACTGGAGGAACACTTTGTGTGTTATCAAACGTCACAACATAACTGGTGATTATAAAGAAGCTCTACAGGTGTCTTCGAAGGTGTTTGCTGGGTTGGCATAGATCGAGATTAGGATTTGTCACTCCGTGTATCCAAGAGCTATCTTTGGGCCCTCTCGGTAGTGCACATCACTATAACCCTTACAAGAAATATAACTAATGAGTTAGTTGCAGGATGATGCATTACGGAATGAGTAAAGAGAATTGCCCGTAACGAGATTGAACTAGGTATGATGATACCGATGATCGAATCTCGGGCAAGTAACAAACCGATGTCAAAGGGAATGACGTATTTTGTTATGCGGTTTGACCGATAAAGATCTTCGTAGAACATGTAGGAGCCAATATGAGCATCCAGGTTCCGCTATTGGTTATTGACCGGAGATGTGTCTTGGTCATGTCTACATAGTTCTCGAACCCGTAGGGTCCACACGCTTAACGTTCGATGACGATTTATATTATGATTTATGTGATTTGATGACCGAAGTTTTTTTGGAGTCCTGGATGATATCACAGACATGACGAGGAGTCTCAAAATGGTCGAGACGTAAAGTTTCATATATTGGAAGGCTATATTCGGACATCGGAATGGTTTTGAGTGATTCGGGTATTTTTTAGAGTACCGGAGAGTTACGGGAATTCGCCGGGGGAAGTTAATGCGCCTTATTGGGCTTTAGTGCAGAGAGGGAACAAGGGCCAGGAGGTGGCGCGCGCCTCCCCCTTGCCCAAACCAAATTGGACAAGGGGTGGGGGCGCGACCCCTCCTTTCCTTCTCCCTCTCCCTCCTTTCCTTCTTTCCTACTCCGGAAAGGAAAGGGAATCCTACTAGGACTTGGGAGTCCTAGTAGGACTCCATACACTTGGCGCGCCCCTAGGAGGGTGGCCTCTCTCCCTCCTTCCTTTATATACGTGGGCAAGGGGCACCCCAAAGGCACACCAAGTCTTCTCTTAGCCGTGTGCGGTGCCCCCCTCCACAGTTACACACCTTGGTTATATTGTCGTAGTGCTTAGGCGAAGCTCTGTGCTAGTAACTTCGTCATCATCGTCGCCACGCCGTCGTGCTGACGGAACTCTCCCTCGTCCTCAACTGGATCAAGAGCTTGAGGGACGTCATCATGCTGAACGTGTGCTGAACATGGAGGTGCCGCATGTTCGGTACTTGGATCGGTTGGATCGTGAAGACGTTCGACTACATCAACCGTGACGGTTCCACTTTCGGTCTACGAGGGTACGTGGACACACTCTCCTGTCTCGTTGCTATACATCTCCTAGATAGATCTTGCGTGATCGTAGGTAATTTTTTTAAAATACTTCGTTCCCCAACAGTGGTATCAGAGCCAGGTCTATGCATAGATGTTATATGCACGAGTAGAACACAAAGAGTCGTGGGCGATAATAGTCATACTGCTTACCACCAACGTCTTACTTTGATTCGGCGGTATTGTTGGATGAAGCGGCCTAGACCAACATTACATGACCGCACTCATGAGACTGGTTCTACCGACGTGCTTTGCACAGAGGTGGCTGGCGGGTGTCTGTTTCTCCAACTTTAGTTGAATCGGGTTTGACTATGGTCAGTCCTTGTTGAAGGTTGAAAAATCACACTTGACGAAAAATCATTGTGGTTTTGATGCGTAGATAAGAATGGTTCTTACTACAAGCCAATAGGAGCCACGTAATACTTGCAACAACAAAGTAGAGGACCTCTAACTTGTTTTTGCAGGGCATGTTGTGATGTGATATGGTCAAGACGTGATGAGATATAAATTGTTGTATGAGATGATCATGTTCTGTAAAAGTTATTAGCAATTGGCAGGAGCCTTATGGTTGTCGCTTTATTGTATGAAATGCAATCGCAATATAATTGCTTTACTTTATCACTAAGCGGTAGCGATAGTCGTGGAAGCAATAGTTGGTGAGACGACAACGATGCTACAATGGGGATCAAGATGTCAAGCCAGTGACGATGGAGATCATGATGGAGCTTTGGAGATGGAGATCAAAGGCACATGATGATGATGGCCATATCATGTCACATATTTTGATTGCATGTGATGTTTATCTTTTATGCATCTTATTTTGCTTAGTACAGCGGTAGCATTATAAGATAATCCCTCACTAAATTTCAAGGTATAAGTGTTCTCCCTAAGTATGCAGCATTGCTATAGTTCGTCGTTCTGAGACACCACGTGATGATTGGGTGTGATAAGCTCTACGTTCACATACAACGGATGCAAGCTAGTTTTGCACGTGCAGAATACTCGGGTTAAACTTGACGAGCCTAGCATATGCAGATATGGACTCGGAACACTGAGACCGAAAGGTCGAACGTGAATCATATAGTAGATATGATCAACATAGTGATGTTCAACATTGAAAACTACTCCATCTCACGTGATGATCGGACATGGTTTTTGATATGAATCACGTGATCATTTGGGTTACTAGAGGGATGTCTATCTAAGTGGGAGTTCTTAAGTAATATGATTAATTGAACTTAAATTTATCATGAACTTAGTCCTAATAGTATTTGCATATCTATGTTGTAGATCAATAGTTTGCGATGTAGCTCCCCGTTTATTTTTGATATATTCCTAGAGAAAACTAAGTTGAAAGATGATAATAGCAATGATGCCGACTGGGTCCGTGATATGAGGATTATCCTCATTACGGGATAGAATAATTATGTCCTTGATGCACCGCTAGGTGACGGACCTATTGCAGGAGCAGATGGAGACGTTATGAACGTTTGGCAAGCTGAGTATGATGATTACTTGATAGTTTAGTGCACCATGCTTTATGGCTTAGAACCGGGACTTAAAAAACGTTTTGAACGCCATGGAGCATGTAAGATGTTCCAAGAGCTGAAATTGGTATTTCAGACTCATTCCTGTGTCAAGAGGTGTGAGACCTCTCACAAGTACTTTGCCTACAAGATGGAGGAGAATAGCTCAGCTAGTGAGCATGTGCTCAGAATTTCTGGGCACTACAATCGCTTGAATCAAGTGGGAGTTAATATTCCAGAAAATATAGTGATTGATAGTGTTCTCTAGTCACTATCACCAAGATACTAGAACTTTGTGATAAACTATAATATGCAAGGGATAACGAAAATGATTCCCGGGCTCTTCACGATATTGAAATCGGCGAAGGTAGAAATCCAGAAAAAGCATCAAGTGTTGATGGTTGAGAAGACCACTAGTTTCAAGTAAAAAGGGCAAAGGAAAAGAAAGGGAACTTCTAGAAGAATGGCAAGCAAGTTGCCATTCCCATGAAGAATCCCAAAGCTAGACCCAAGCCTGAAACTTAGTGATTTACTGCAAAGGAAATGGTCACTGGAAGTGGAAGTGCCCTAGATACTTGGCGGATAAGAAGGATGGAAAAGTGAACAAAGGTATATTTGATATACAAGTTATTGATATGTACTTTACTAGTGTTTATAGCAACCCCTCGGTATTTGATAGTGGTTTAGTTGCTGAGAGTAGTAACTCGAAAATAGGAGTTGCAAGATAAACAGAGACTAGTTAAGGACAAGGTGACGATGTGTATTGGAAATGATTCCAAGGTTGATAAGATCACCATCGCGTACTCCTTTTACCTCCAGGATTAGTGTTGAACCTAAAATAAATGTTATTTGGTGTATGCATTGAGCATGAATATGATTGGATCATGTTTATTGCAATACGATTATTCATTTAAATCAAAGAATAATTGTTGTTCTATTTACATGAATAAAAACTTATATGGTCATACACTTAATATAAATGGTTTATTGAATCTCGATTGTAGTGATACACATATTCATAATATTGATGCGAAAAGATACAAAGTTAATAATGATAGTGCAACTTATTTGTGGCACTGCCGTTTAGGTCATATTGGTGTAAATCGCATGAAGAAACTCCATGCTGATGGGCTTTCGGAATCACTTGATTACGAATCAATTGATGCTTGCGAACCATGCCTCATGGGCAAGATGACTAAAACTCCGTTCTCTGGAACAATGGAGCAAGCCACTGACTTAATGGAAATAATACATACTGATTTATGCGGTCCAATGAGTGTTTAGGCTCACGGCGGGTATCATTATTTTCTGACCTAATTCAGAGTGAAGTTAAGAATCATCGTAACAAGAAAATAAAGTTTCTATGATCTGATCACGGAGGCAAATATTTGAGTTACGAGTTTGGCCTTCATTTAAAAACAATGTGGAATAGTTTCACAACTCATGCCACCTGGAACACACGGAGTAATGGTGTGTCCGAACATCGTAACCGTACTTTATTAGATATGGTGCGATCTATGATGTCTCTTACCGATTTACCACTATCGTTTTGGGGTTATGCATTAGAGATAGCTGCATTCACGTTAAAAAGGGCACCGTCTAATCCGTTGAGACGACACCGTATGAACTATGGTTTAGCAAGAAACCTAAGCTGTTGTTTCTTAAAGTTTGGGGTTGCGATGCTTATGTGAAAAAACATCAGCCGGATAAGCTCGAACCCAAATTGGAGAAGTGCGTCTTCATAGGATACCCAAAAGAAACTGTTGGGTACACCTTCTGTCACAGATCCGAAGGCAAGATCTTTGTTGCCGAGAATGGATCCTTTCTAGAGAAGGAGTTTATCTCAAAAGAAGTGAGTGGGAGGAAAGTAGAACTCGATGAGGTAATTGTACCTTCTCCCGAATTGATAAGTAGTTCATCATAGAAATTAGTTCCAGTGATGCCTACACCAGTAAGTGAGGAAGCTAATGATGATGATCATGAAACTTCAGATCAAGTTACTACCGAACCTCGTAGGTCAACCAGAGTACGTTCGGCACTAGAGTGGTAAGGTAATCCTTTCTGGAAGTCATGTTACTAGACCATGACGAACCTACTGTAACACCCACAATGCGGCTATATCTCCCACGTGTCGGGGCACGACTTAGAGGCATAGCCGCATGGTAGGCATGTCGCAAGAGGGGTAATCTTTACACATCCCATGTACTGAATAAGAATGGGATAAAGAGTTGGGTTACAATCACCACTTCACACAAAACATAAATAATCCATACATCATCCAAGGTACAATCAAAGGTCCGACTATGGAACCAAATAAAGAAAGACAACCCCAAATGCTAGATCCCCGATCGTCCCAACTGGGCTCCGCTACTGATCATCAGGAAAGGAAACATAATAGCGACCCAAGTCTTCATCGAATTCCCACTTGAGTTTGGTAGCATCGCCTGCACTGGTATCGTCGGCACCTGCAACTGTTTGGAAGTATATGTGAGTCACAAGGACTCAGCAATCTCACACCCTGGCGATCAAGACTATTTAAGCTTACGGGTAGGAAAGGGTAGTGAGGTGGAGCTGCAGCAAGCACTAGCATATATGGTGGCTAACATATGCAAAAGAGAGCAAGAAGAGAAGCAACGCACGGTCGAGAAGCTATAAGAGATCAAAAAGTGATCTTGAAACTACTTACGTTGAACCATAACACAAGACCGTGTTCTCTTCCCGGACTCTGCAGAAAAGAGACTATCACGGCAACACACACAGTTGATTCATTTTAATTAAGTTTAGTGTCAAGTTTTCTACAACCAGATATTAACAAATTCCTATTTGCCCATAACCGTGGGTACGGCATTCGTTCAAACCCTGTAGGGGTGTCCCAACTTAGCCCATCACAAGCTCTCATGGTCAATGAAGGATATTCCTTCTCCTGGGAAGACCCAATCAGTCTCGGAATCCCGGTTACAAGACATTTCGACAATGGTAAAACAAGACTAGCAAAGCCACCCGATGTGCCGACAAATCCTAATAGGAGTCACATGTATCTCGTTCTCAGGGCAACACCGAATGAGAGTAGCTATGAGTAAAACCAACCCTCAAGTTTCCCCGAGGTGGCCCCGCAAGCAGCTCGGTTCGGACCAACACTCAGAGGAGCACTGGCCCGTGGGGGTTTAAAATAAAGATAAGACTTCAGTCTGCAGAACCCAAGGGAAAGGTATTTGGTGGTAGGTATGCAAATGGTAAAACCAAGGTTGGGCCTTGCTGGAGGAGTTTTATTAAAGCGAACTATCAAGGGGTTCCCATAACACCCAACCACGTAAGGAACGCAAAAATCAAGGAACATAACACCGGTATGATGGAAACTAGGGCGGCAAGAGTGGAACAAAACACCAGGAAAAAGGCTGAGCATTCCACCCTTTACCAAGTATATAGATGCATTAAAGTAAGAGGCTTGACATGGCAATGTGGGAGGCATGATATAGCAAGTGGTAGGTAGCGCGACATAGCAATAGAGCGAGCAACTAGCAAGCAAAGATAGAAGTGATTTCGAGGGTATGGTAATCTTACCTGCAATGTTCTCAGAGTTGTCGAAAGCTTGATCCTCGTAAGCGTACTTAACATGTTCCTCGGTCACGTACTCGTCTCCTGGCTCTACCCAAGGCAAGAACACAAGCAAAGGAACAACAATCAACCACGGTGCAATGCACAAGCAACATGATGCAAAACATGGCATGATATGCAAGACATGATATGCAATGCATATGCGTGCTCTGGAAGAGAAAGAATGATCAAGGCATCAACTTGGCAAACCAAGCATGCCGCTGGAAAGATGAGATGTTTCGGTTGAAATCGATATAAAGATCACCAGAAACAGATGCATGGTTTGCAAATGGCAAGCAAAACAAGGATGGTGCAAAACTGTAATTAACAACATGATGCTACTTAGCATGCAACAAGAAACTAGGCTACCGCACTCCAACATAACAACAAATCATATGGCAGTGATGTACACGAGATGCTTGACAAAACATGAACACTGAGCTATGGCTAAATCACATAAGAGCAGGTCCAAACAAGCATTGCAAAAGTGCAAAAGATATCAGCTTCACAGACTTAGTGAAAATACTAACATGCCAGAAATAACATAAGGAAACCATGTTTAGAGCAAGCAAACAACATGCTACAGGAAAATATCATAGCAAACCAAGGCATGGCATGAATCTACTAAACGCATATAACAAAAGTCACTTACTGATCATGAGCCAAAAACACACAGAAGATATGATGGCACCCATGCAAACATAGCAAGTTTTATTAATAGTTTCAGACTTGCAGAAAATAGAGCATGGCATAAACAGTATTATGAAGGCAAATTTGTGAGCTCAAACCACTCACCACAAAGCATTGCATGACAAACCAAGCATATCAACAGCAAGAAGACATGTTCATGAAGCTAACCATGGCAAGAGCAAGTTCATAGCATGCATGGATCATTAGTAATAACCATGGAAAAATTGATTAACATGTAAACAATCTGCCAGGAACATTTTATAGCAAAAGTAGAGCAAGAACAAGACATTCTAGGGCACTCCATAATGGCAAACAGGGGCATGGATGGATAGAGCATAACCATATGTTCAAAACACCCTTACTGAAGTATCCCAAAATAAGCATGGATCTCACTGTAGCATCAAGTTTACATGGCATCAAAATAACAGCAGGCAAAAGACTTAGCAAAATCCTAAGTCTCTTATAACAGCAACATTGCGGAGGCTACTTTGGATGCCTGTTCTAGTCACCAGGTTGATCACAAAAATGCAAGACAAACTCCACTGTAAAGATGGCAGGATGTAGTTCAAAACACATGCAGAGCTCATGCTCATATGAAGCACACATCAAATGTGAAAAAAATGCAAACAACAGTTTAAACATTTCAAACATGTATGAAAGTTGGATATTATGAAACTAGACACAATTTTAAGCATTTTTCATATGTAAAACATTTTAATCCGATGCACCATTTGTGAGTTATTAAATGAATGAAGTATGAGGGCTTTTCTGCAAAACTGGCAATTCGGGGTAAATGGACAAATTCGTAGATCCGGGGAAAAAAAGAGACGGGCCGAAACTGAGCGCTCACATTGGGCCAGGCCCAGTCGGTGAAGCAGCTGGCCCGCGGCTGAGGCGCGGTGCGGGACAGGCCGCGGAGGAAGCTGGGCCCTCCTGGCGCTGGCTGGGCCTGCGGTCAATGCGACGATGAGGAACCGCTCCTTCTTTCTCTGCTCAACAGGGACAGAACGGCGATGCTGCAGGTCAACAGTGAGGCGGCAGCGGGTCTTGGCGCGGCAACGGAGAACTGCGGTCGCCGGGATCTGAGGCGGCGGGTCGATCCCAGCTGGATCAGGTCAAACCGAAGAGTGGCGGCGCCGGCGAGCTGTGGAAGAGGGCCGGGAGCAGCTAACCACAATGGCGGGTCAGAGCTCCCTGTTAGTGAAGCAGAGAGAGATGTGAGAAGGAGCGAGAGGTAGAGAAGGGAGTAAGGAGGAAGGGAAGGGGAATGGAGCTCCAGCCTGGTTGGTCGACTCGCCGGATGGTGGCTGACTACTCCGGCCAGACGGAGGTGGCGGCGCGAGAGGAGGGTTGCGGGGACGGTGAGAGGTCCTGGAGAAGGACGGTTCGGGGAGGAGACGAGGAAGGCCCCTGGTGGTGCTGGCCTTGGTCGCCGGCGGAGGGGTCGGCGAGGACGAGCCCAAGGCTCGGGAGGTTGGAGGCGCATGGGATCGAGGCTGATCAGATGCAGAAACAGAGGAGGAGGTAGGTGGATTGGGAGGGATCCCGAGGTGGGCGGCGGCAGCTCGACGGGACAAGTCCCTATATTTTAGGGTTTGTCCAAATAGACTAGGAGTGGAGTATATATACATCACACATTAGGTTAGGGGCTACCTTGTCCCTTCGATCAATCGGACGATCGCGAATAAATAGCTAGGGAGTCCAAATAAAAAAAACGGAGATGTTTGTAGAAGTTTGGGGATGAAACAGGCACAACGGTAGCGACAGTCCGGGTCGGGTTTGGGATAGCTTTCGGACGCGCGCGCGAGGAGGTCCATGGGCTGACGAGAGAGCTTAGGTTAGGCCTGGCGGTAGGTATGGACTGTGAAGACGGTCTCGAGCTGAGAGAAGAGAAGAGTGAGAGAGGCCCGGCGACTGTTTCCGGAGACCGAAAACATCCGACGTTTGACCGGCTATATGCCGCTATAGTTATACGTTGGGGCGTCAAACGGACTCTGAATGCGACGAAACTTGGCAGGCGGCCTACCGGCAACAAAACAACACCGCACACGAACTTTCAACCCATTCCGAGAACATTTTCCGGCCACTTATAAAATACTATTTCGGACGTGCCGCGGGCGCGTGCAAGTGTGTCTGGGCTCAGAACGGGCAACGGAAAGAACTGGGAAACCCGGACAAATGCAGGTTTTGAAAACATGATGCTAAGATGCAACACGCAAGCGAATGACAAGGAAACAACATCGAATAACTGGAAGACACCTGGCGCAACGGTGTCGGGGCGTTACAAGTTCCCAATTCAGAATTGCAGACACCTTCTCAGGATTAACAGCGATGCCCTTGGCGGAGATGATACGACCCAGGTAGAGAACCTCATCAAGCCAAAACTCACACTTTGAAAACTTCGCATAGAATCAAGAACCAATCTGAAATGCTTGGCATGATCCTCCTTATTCTTGGAAAAAACCAAGATATCATCAAGATACACCAGGATGAAGTCATTTGTGTAAGTGTTGAAGATGAAGTTCATCATGCGAGAGAACGTTGGAGGAGCATTGACAAGGCCGAAAGACATGACAGTATATTCATAAGAACCATAACTTGTTCTGAATGCTGTCTTTGGAATATCTTGTTCACGAATGCGAATCTAATGATAACCCATACGGAGGTCAAGCTTGGAGAATACTTGGGTACCTTTAAGTTGCTCGAATAGCTCATTGATGTTGGGAAGTGGATACTTGTTCTTTATTGTCTACTTGTTCAATGGACGGTAGTCAACGCAGAGTCGTTCCATTCCATCCTTCTTCTTGACAAAAAGAACACCACAACCCCATGGAGATGAACTCGGTCTGATCAGACCCATACACTCTTGTTCATCGAGTTGTTTCTTCAACTCCTTCAACTCCTCTGGTCCATGCTTGTAAGGACGTTTGCAAACAGGTTCCGTGCCAGGCTCAAGATCGATAACAAATTCAACTGGCCGGTGACGAGGCATTCCTGGAAGCACTTCTGGAAAGATGTGTTGATATTCACAAACGACTGGAATCTGAGAGATGGCATTCAACTTGCCCTTCTCATTGAGAGAAAACAGTCAAATGGTTTCGTCACGAGCGGCATAGATGATCACATCCTCAGAAGAGTGTGTTAATTGAATTTCTCTGGCAGCACAATCAAGAAGAGCCTTGTGCTTAGAAAGCCGGTCCATGCCGAGAATTAGATCAATATCCGAGTCACTAAGAACAATTGGAGAAGCCAGAAATTTATAGTCGCCCATCTCGATACCGACATTCGAAACCATCATGCTGGAACTCAAACGCTTAGCCGGAGAAACAACTTGCAATGCTTTTGGTAATGCCTTAGTGTCAAAATTGTGCTCCGATGCAAATGGGAGTGACATGAAAGAATGCGATGCACCAGTATCAAATAAGACTTTAGTAGGAATGGAGTTAACTGGAAGGTTACCCATGATCACTTCTGAAGAATCCTCTGCCTGAGCTGCGTTCATCATGTTGACCTTAGCATGCTTGGGATTATGCTTGACCACTGCATTACTGGCAGATCTCATAGGAGGAGGAGGCGGAAGGCGCCTTTGGTTGAAGCATTTGTTTGCATAGTGCCCTTTCTGCTGACACTTGTTGCAAGTAACCTCTGAAAGCGGACGATGATAAGGAGCACTTATCCTTGGAGTATGAGACTGAGCTTTGTTCTAATAGCCTGGGTTGGGTGGGTGGGAAGATCCATTGCCACCATTGCTCTTCTGCTGATAAGGCTGACAAAACGGAGGAGGAGGAGGCAACCAGAACTTCTGTTGCTTAGCTGTCATTTGTGATGAAGAAGAAGATTGAACTGCATCCCTGACTCCCTTCTTAGATGCCTCACACTTGAGCTGAGTAGCTTCTTGCTTTAGTGCCATGTTGTAGAATTCATCAAACTTAGTCGGCTCAGGAAGCATGAGAGCTAATTGTTGATCTTCTCCGAGGCCACCTCTGAATTGATAAATCATAATTTCATCACGGACGTCTTTTTTAGCGAAGCGAGCATGTTTCTGAAACTGAATACTGTATTGATACACGGACATGTTTCCTTGCTTGAGATTGTGGAACTCCTCACGCTTGCTCTAAACAACACTTGGTGGGATGTGATGAGCTTTGAAGTCTCGGCGGAAATCATTCCAAGTAATCACACGACCTCCTCTGGAATCTCTGTATTGTTGATACCACTCAGCAACTTGATCCTTGAGTTGAAACGACGCAAACTTGACAAAGTCCTTAGGTCTAACATTGCTACATTCAAAATGTTTGCAGATATCCACGAGCCAGTCATCGGCATCTATGGCCTCGACAAAGTTGCTGAAGGACTTCGTCTGGTTTGCGAGGAACTGGTTGAGGGTAGCAAACTGAGGCTGATTGTTGCCTTGGTCTTGATTTCTTGGTTGCCTTGCCATTGGTTGCGCTCTTGCAAGAGTTGCAAAAGCATCTGAGTGTTGGCGTTGGTGGCTGCCATGACAGCTTGCCATGCCTCCGGAGGTGGAGGTGGTGGCGGAGGGTTCGACTGATCCCCATCATTGTAGTCCGGATTCTGGCGCGTTGGAGGAGCCATCCTGAAGAAGTTGACATCCGTTAGAATCTTGAAAGACATATATTCAAGCTGAATCAGTGGATCAAAATTGTAACATAAAGTCTTAACATTCGAACAAGGATGAACGAATGAATTCCAAAGTAAATCATCACATGTCCATAAAGTTGGGAAGCCACTTAGATAAAGGTAGATGAATAAAGCAACAAGGTACGGATATGAACAAATAAGTGGTAAGGATTACCCAATCACAACCCAAATATCTGCGGAAGAAATACTAGAGCTACTTGAATTCCCACCTATAAAACTCCCGAAACTTTCTGGTTATGCAATCAGGTGTTGGGAATTCAGGGGAAGCATAATATCTCACCCAAAACTAGCAAATCGTACATCCAGCTGTATCCATCCTTCAACACATAACCAAGAAACCTTTGGAAATCATGTACCTCAACCTTCAAAAAGCATCCGTTATATGAGTTATGGCAATACTCCCGAACTCCCGCCCCAGTACTGATTGACGTCGAGGTTATCTCACCAACAACTGCATAAAAGAGATTTTCGATGTCGGTGAACTCAGGTATTCTGGAACTATAACGATAAAATTGTGACGACAACACCTCGGAGCTCAAGTCCCCGAGACACTGCCACAACCCCTAAATGTCAGGAGGCACCAAGAAGATTGTTCTCGTCACAAGACTATCGGAACGATTCCAAGATACCCGCGTGATCCTAAAAAAATTCGTGAAATTTAAGGACAGAAGAGTCAAAACTTCTACGTCGGGAGGCCTCACCAGAGCGACGAAGGGACTGAGGAGTAAAAAGAATCCTACTCTCCAATATATAATCCTAAGAATGAAAACATTTTGTTCTAGACTCAACAATGTCAGCGATTCGATCAAGCAGGGGCTCCTAAGTCGGGGATGGCTCTGATACCAACTTGTAACACCTACCATGCGGCTATGCCTCTAAGTCGTGCCCCGACACATGGGAGATATAGCCGCATTGTGGGTGTTACACCTACGAACTATGAGGAAGCGATGCTGATCCCAGATTCCGCGAAATGGCTTGAGGCCATGAAATCTGAGATGGGATCCATGTATGAGAACAAAGTATGGACTTTGATTGACTTGCCCGATGATCGGGGGGCCATTGAGATTAAATGGATCTTCAGGAGGAAGATGAACACTGATAGTAGTGTTATTATCTACAAAGCTAGAATTGCCGCAAAAGGTTTTCGACAAGTTCAAGGTGTTGACTACGATGAGAGTTTCTCACTCGTATCTATGCTTAAAGTCTGTCCGAATCATGGTAGCAATTACTGCATTTTATGAAATTTGGCAAATGGATGTCAAAACTACATTCCTTAATGGATTTCTTAAAGAAGAGTTGTATATGATGCAACCAGAAGGTTTTGTCAATCCGAAAGGTGCTAACAAAGTGTGTAAGGTCCAGTGATCCATTTTATGGACTGGTGCAAGCATCTCAGAGTTGGAATGTACGCTTTGATAGTGTGATCAAAGCACATGGTTTTGTACAGACTTTTGGAGAAGCCTGTATTTACAAGAAAGTGAGTGGGAGCTTTGTAGTATTTCTGATATTATATGTGGGTGACATATTGTTGATTGGAAATAATACAAAATTTCTGGATAGCACAAAAGGATACTTGAATAAGATTTTTTCAATGAAAGACCTCGGTAAAGCTACTTACATATTGGGCATCAAGATCTATTAACATAGATCAAGACGCTTGATAAGACTTTCAATAAGTACATACCTTGATAACATTTTGAAGGAGTTCAAAATGGATCAGTCAAAGAAGGAGTTCTTGCCTGAGTTGTAAGGTGTGAAGTTGTGTAAAGACTCAAAACCCGACCACGACAGAAAATAGAAAGAGAATGAAAAGCCATTCCCTATGCCTCACTCATAGATTCTATAAATTATGCTATGCTTTGTACCAAACCTATTGTGTACCTCACCATGAGTTTGGCAAGAGGGTACAATCGTGATCCAGGAGTGGATCACTGGACAGCGGTCAAAATTATCCTTAGTAGAATAAGGAAATATTTCTCGGTTATGGAGGTCATAAAGAGTTCATCGTAAAGAGTTACGTCGATGCAAGCTTTAACACCGATCTGGATGACTCTGAGTCTCAATCTAGATACATATTGAAAGTGGGAGCAATTAGGTAGATTAGCTCCAGGCAGAGCATTGTAAACATAAAAATTTACAAAATACATACGACTCTGAATGTGACAGACACATTGACTAAACTTCTCTCACAAGCAAAACATGATCACACCTTAAGTACAATTTGGGTGTTAATCACATAGCGATGTGAACTAGATTATTAACTCTAGTAAACCCATTGGGTGTTAGTCACATGGCGATGTGAACTAATCACATAAAGATGTGAACTATTGGTGTTAAATCACATGACGATGTGGACTAGATTATTGACTCTAGTGCAAGTGGTAGACTGAAGGAAATATGCCCTGGAGGCAATAATAAAGGTGTTATTTATATTTCCTTATATCATGATAAATGTTTATTATTCATGCTAGAATTGTATTAACCGAAAACTTGGTACATGTGTGAACACATAGACAAACAGAGTATCCCTAGTATGCCTCTACTTGACTAGCTCGTTAATCAAAGATGGTTAAGTTTCCTGACCATAGAAATGTGTTGTCATTTGATGAATGGGATCACATCATTAGAGAATGATGTGATGGACAAGACCCATCCGTTAGCTTAGCATACTGATCGTTAAGTTTTATTGCTATTGCTTTCTTCATGACTTATAGATATACCGGAGGAATACTTTGTGTGCTATCAAACGTCACAACGTATCTGGGTGATTATAAAGATGCTCTATAGGTGTCTCCGAAGGTGTTAGTTGGGTTGTTATAGATCGAGATTAGAATTTGTCACTCCATGTATCGGAGAGGTATCTCTGGGCCCTCTCGGTAATGCACACCACTATAATCCTTGCAAGCAATGTGACTAATGAGTTAGTTGCGGGATGATGCATTACATAACGAGTAAAGAGACTTGCCGGTAACAGGATTGAACTAGGTATGATGATACACATGATCGAATCTCGAGCAAGTAACATACCGATGACAAAGGGAATGACGTATGTTGCTATGCGGTTTGACCGATAAAGATTTTCGTAGACTATGTAGGAGCCAATATGAGCATCCAGGTTCCCTAATGGTTATTGACCGGAGATGTGTCTCGGTCATGTCTACACAGTTCTCGAACCCGTAGGGTCCGCACGCTTAACGTTCGACGACGATTTATATTATGAGTTATGTGATTTGATGACCGAAGTTTGTTCGGAGTCCCGGATGAGATCACGGACATGACGAGGAGTCTCAAAATGGTCGAGAGGTAAAGATTCATATGTAACATGGGCCGGACTAATGGGCTATGAAGATACAAGACAAAAGACTTCCTCCTGTGTCCGGATGGGACTCTCTTTTGCATGGATGGCAAGCTTGGCGTTCGGATATGTAGATTCCTTCCTTTGTAAACTGACTCTATACAACCCTAGGCCCCTCCGGTGTCTATATAAACCGGAGTGTTTAGTCCATAGGGGCAATCACAATCATACAAGCGAGACATCTAGGGTTTAGCCATTACGATCTCGTGGTAGATCAACTCTTGTAATCCTCATATTCATCAAGATCAATCAAGAAAGTAGTAGAGTATTACCTCCATTAAGAGGGCTCGAACCTGGGTAAGCATCGTGTCCCCCGTCTCCTGTTACCATCGACCCTATATGCATAGTTCGGGACCCCCTACCTGAGATTCGCCGGTTTTGACACCGACATTGGTGCTTTCATTGAGAGTTCTGTTGTGACGTCGAAGACAGGATCGATGGCTCGCCTTGTCATCAAGGACAGCATCACATCCGGAGGAGCCCTGGCCTTAGGCCAAACCCTCCGATTAGGCGACTTTACCATGATCTCCCATTCAGCCGTCAAGCCAATGGTGACTTCTCAAGTCATCGAAAATCGCCTCTGTGTTGACTCCGAATACTCCAAACGGATGGATCTAGTAGAATTGTCATCTTTAAATGAACTCCTGGATCGCATCGCCGCCATGGGGGTCGCTACAGACTATGATCAGATTGGGCTTAAACCCGATCAGAGAGAAATCAAATCTCCACCGATCACCCATCAGATAGCGGTTGTAGAGGTGCAAAAACACAACTCTCCCTCTACGTTGAAGACGAGAAGTGTTCGGATTTCCGAGCTCGAAGAGCCGGATACCTGTCTGCGGAACGACACTCCAAGCCCTTCGAATCCAGAATTGGGCGTGGGGCCCGGAAAATCATTGGACATCCCGGAACCCAAACTAATAAGCTCGGAAGCTTTTCAAACTCCGGACTCCAAATTGGGTCAGGGTTCAGATTTAAAGCCACCTACCCACCACATGCAATATTCAACAAGAAATTCCGGTCATCCAGATATATGCGACCTCACGTGCATACAACAATAGTCTCAGGAAACAATACATCACTTTTGGGCCAGGTTCCTCCTTGTCAAAGACAAGATTAAAGATTGCCGCGACGAGGACTTGATTTCAGTATTATGCAATAACAGCATGGACCAAGGAATCCTCAATGCCATCAACCACCATCGCGTATTACACTTCGCGGACTTGGCAACTATAGTACAAAAGTACTGCGCAATGGAACCCCCGGTTTCTGCTCAACCCCTCGGGTGGGCGAAAATGGTGCACCCATGCGCGGCACCCGGCCCCATATTGAAGAAAACTAAGCCCATTACAAGATGCGGAACCGTTCTGGAGGGATTGCTCGACAAGGCATGCAGAATACACACGACACCGGAAACCAAACCAACCCACAGCCTTAGAGCATGTTGGATAATCCGGCAAGTGTCAAAAGCGGCGAGGATATCCTCACTACAAACACCTCAGAGCAACGTCCCCCAGATGACGACGACCTCATAGTATTGACAGTCTTTGAGACTTTCACTTCAAACCATTGGCGCAAAAGGGCACTCTATGACCTCGCTGAAGTCTGCAAAGTCGCAGCAATAAACCCCTGGAACGACATGGCCATAACTTCCAATGCCAGTGACGAACCTAAATGCTGGTCAGTCCGGGCACCAGTCGCCCTGGTCCTCAATCCAACTGTGGATGGTTTTCGGCTCACTAAAGTGCTCATGGATGGCAGCAGTGGACCAAACCTCATCTACGAGGATACACTCAATAAAATGGAAATAGACAGGAGCTGCATCGAGCAAAGTAATACGACCTTCTGAGAGATTATTCCCAGCCGGGAGGCGCGGTGCGCGGGGAAAATCACACTTGACGTGGTATTCGGCACACCGGAGAACTACCAGTCTGAAGAAATAACCTTCCAAGTGGCCCCTTTCGACAGTGGATATCACGCCCTGTTGGGGCGAGATGCGTTCACACGGTTTCAAGCCATACCTCACTACGTGTATATGAAGCTCAAGAAGCCCGGGCCCAACAGTATTATCACTCTTGCCAGTGATCCGGACATAGCCCTCCACACCGAAAACAAAATCGCATCCCTGGCCCTCGAGGCAATGTCCAAGGCCCTCGCGGCCGAAGAGTTAACCGCACTATGCTTCACGGTGGACAGTGATGATGTAATACTTGATAAACGGCCCAAATACACCTCTTTCAAACTAGCAGACGAAATAGTCAAATTTCAGGTCCACCCAATGGACCCCAAGAAGACAGCTTCCATCAAGGCACAGCTGGAACCCACGGTTGACGCCGCACTACGAGCGTTCCTATGCAAAAACTGGGACATATTCGCCTGTTACCCTTGTGATATGCCAGGGATCCCACGCAGGTTGGCCGAACACAGCCTCAATATATTGAAGGGATATAAGCCGGTCAAGCAAACACTACGATGCTTTTCCAAACCCAAATGACAAGCGATGGGGGAGGAGCTAGCCAAGTTAATTGAGGCCAGATTCATCAGAGAAATAAAACACCCGGACTGGCTAGCAAACCTAGTGATGGTGCCAGAGAAGGATAAATCCTGGTGCCTGTGCATCGATTTCAAAGACCTCAACAAGGCCTGCCCTAAGGTTCCCTTTCCCCTCCCCCGCATCGATCAGATTATCGATGCTACTGTAGGACACGATGCACTGTGTTTCCTCGATGCATACTCTGGATACCATCAAATCAAAATGAAGGAGCCTGATCAAGCCGCAATGCCATTGATTACCCCATACAGGCCTTTCTGCTTCAACACTATGCCCTTTGGGTTTAAAAATGCTGGCGCCACCTACCAACGCATGATACAAACATGCCTGGAGAAGCAAATCAGAAAGATAGTTGAAGCATATGTAGATGACATCGTCATCAATACTAGGCATGTTGAGTCATTAATAGACGATCTGCGTCTCACATTCGACAGCCTCCGTACATATGACGTTAAGCTCAATCTGGAAAAGTGTGTTTTTAGCGTCCCGCTGGAAAACTGCTGGGCTTCATCATTTCCAATGGAGGAATTGAGGCAAATCCAGCCAAAATCCGAGCTTTGTCACAATTGGCTACACCAACAGACCTTAAACTGGTCCAAAAGCTAGCCGGATGCGTAGCAGCTTTATCTCCAGACTAGGAGAAAACGCATTGCCACTCTATCGCCTTCTCCGACGCACCGACCACTTTGAGTGGAGGGATGCAGCGACAGCCGGACTGGAAGAAATAAAGGCTCTTTTAGCGAGCAACCCAATCTTGGCCGTGCCAAACGTCGGCGAAACAATGTTATTATACATATCTGCAACTCACCAGGTGGTGAGCGCAGTGCTCGTCGTTGAGCGAGAGCAGGACATACACAAATTCCCACTTCAGAAACCGGTATACTACGTATCCACCATCCTCACACCATGCAAATCCCAGTACCCTCATTACCAAAATATAGCATATGCGGTCTTCATGGCATCCCGGAAGCTATGACACTACTTCCAAGAGTGCTCAATCACGGTGGCTTCCGAAGTACCACTCAATGACATAATAAACAACCGCGATGCTACGGGCCGGATTGGTAAATGGGCCATTGAGCGCCTGCCATTTAATATAACATGCAAACCATGCCGGGCCATCAAATCCCAAGTATTGGCTGACTTCGTTGCCGAATGGGCAGAGGCCGAACTCCCTAAAGAGTACAACACATATTCCAACTAGGTCATGTACTTCGATGGCTCTAAAATGCTGGCCGTCTTAGGAGCAGGCGTTGTTTTAACGTCTCCCATGGGAGACACAGTCCAGTACGTACTCCAAATATTATACACAGACTCCAACAATGCAGCTGAATACGAGGCCTTATTGCACGGTCTTCGGATGGCTACCTCGATGGGAATACAACATTTGGAGGTGCGCGGGGATTCAAATCTCGCAATATCCCAAATAAATGGGGACTTCGATGCCAAGGATCCGAAGATGGCAGCCTGTCGAAACGCCGTTATTAAAAATATTAGCTCGGGTCGAGGGAACCGATTTCATCATGTGGCTCGAGAAAGCAATCAAACAATGGATGTCCTTGCTCGCATGGGCGCCAAGTGTGACCCCATCCCGCCTAACATCTTTTTGGAAAGGCTCTTCAAGCCATCCGTGGTATGGCAGGATGAGAGCGGCAACACTAGTCCGGATCCGAGTATACCCCCAGATTCCGAACACAATACCGATATTATCAGGGGCTCAGCCACCGAAATAACACCATCAGCCTATCTAATAATGGCAGTAATTGCCCCATGGAGTGAACCCTTCTTGGCCTACCTCAATAGGCGAGAGCTCCCTGAGGACCAGAATGAGGCTCGCTGCATTGTTTGGCGCTCGAAAGCCTACAAGGTCCATGACGGAGAGCTCTACAAGAAAAGTGCTACCGGAGTCCTTCAAAGATGTATCTCTAAAGAAGAGGGATGGCAGCTCCTGGCTAAAATCCATGCTGGTCTCGGCGGTCACCATGCCGCGGCTCGGGCCCTTGTAAGTAAGGCCTTCCATATAGGTTTCTTTTCACCGATGGCCCGAGCAGATCCACAGGACCTAGTCCAACATTGTGTCGAATGCCAGCTCTTCCCCAATCAAAGCCATATGCCGCCTACTGCTCTACAAACAATCCCCATTACTTGGCCTTTTGTGGTTTGGGGGCTTGATATGGTAGGACTCCTTATAGGAGGAAGCCATAAGAACAAATATCTGCTAGTCATGGTAGATAAATTCACCAAATGGATAGAGGCCAAACAAGTGAAAACGGCTGAAGTTGGACCGGTGATAGACTTCATATCCGGTGTCGTGCACCGTTATGGTGTCCCACACAGCATCATCACTGATGATGGCTCCAATTTCATAGCCGATGAAGTGAAATCCCGGTGTGCTAAATTGGGCATTAAGCTCGATTACGCCTCGGTCTATCATCCACAAACAAACAGTCAAGTCGAACGAGCTAATGTTCTTAGTATAAGCGGCATTAAGCCTAGACTAGTGCGGTCGTTAAAGAATCAGACAAGCACTGGGTTGAGGAGCTCGACTCTGTACTCTGGTGGCTGCGGACCATGCCCAATCGCACTACCGAATACACACCATTCTTCATGGTGTACGACGTAGAGGCCGTTTTGCCCTGCGACATCATTCATCACTCACCTTGAGTGCACATGTATGAAGAGAGAGAAGCCAAGTTGGATCGGCAGAACAGTCTGGATGCCTTGGAGGAGGAGAGTGACATTGTAAAAGCCCGTTATGCATTCTATCAACAACAGGCTCGCAGATATCAAAGCAGAGAGGTGCGGGCCAAGACTTATAATGTTGGTGAACTCGTTCTACACTTGCCAGAAAATAAAAAGGACAAACTCAAGCCCAAGTGGGAGGGTCCCTTCATCATCGATGAAGTTCTCACGGGAGGAGCGTACGGCATGCGTGCTGCATTGGATAATCGCCTGGAGCTGAACCCATGGAATGCAACCAGACTCTGACAATTCTACGCCTAGAGCCGGACTCTTTGTTCGTTTTCTTCTCCCTTTGTCTCCATTTTCTCCTCTCTTTAGCCTTTTTGTATAGCTTTAAGCTCTTGTCCGGCTAAATTGCACACCTATGACATATACATCCTTAAATGTACACGCTCATAATACATGGGGGCTTCTCTTACAGAAGCTTATTATTATTATTTTATGAGCATCAAGCTCCCCACATATGTGTATTTCCTCTCATATGTACCTTTTCTTCGCCATTATATGCACCGTTAGGACTTAAGTTTTTGCCAAGCTGGGTTGCCTGGCTCCTGTGCTTATGCCCTACGTTCCCGTTTGTTCGGCTAGGGCATAAAGGGAGCATTGAAGGAAATATGCCCTAGAGGCAATAATATTTATATTTCCTTATATCATGATAAATATTTATTATTCATGCTAGAATTGTATTAACCGGAAACTTAGTACATGTGTGAATACATAGACAAACAGAGTGTCACTAGTTTGCCTCTACTTGACTAGCTCGTTGAATCAATGATGGTTATGTTTCCTAACTATAGACATGAGTTGTCATTTGATTGACTTGACCCATTCCGTTAGCTTAGCATTTGATCGTTTAGTATATTGCTATTGCTTTCTTCATGACTTATACATGCTCCTATGACTATGAGATCATGCAACTCCCGAATACCGGAGGAACACTTTGCGTGCTACCAAACGTCACAACGTAATTGGGTGATTATAAAGGTGCTCTACAGGTGTCTCCAATGGTGTTTGTTGAGTTGGCATCGATCAAGATTAGGATTTGTCACTCCGATTGTCGGAGAGGTATCTCTAGGCCCTCTCAGTAATGCACATCACTATAAGCCTTGCAAGAAATGTGATTAGTGAGTTATTTGTGGGATGATGCATTATGGAACGAGTAAAGAGACTTGTCGATAACAAGATTAAACTAGGTATTGAGATACCAATGGTCGAATCTCGGGCAAGTAACATACCTATGACAGAGGGAACAACGTATGTTGTTATGCAGTTTGACCGATAAATATCTTCGTAGAATATGTAGGAGGCAATATGAACATCCATGTTCTGCTATTGGTTATTGACCGGATACATGTCTCGGTCATGTCTACATAGTTCTCGAACCTGTAGGGTCCGCACGCTTAACGTCCGGTGACAATCGGTATTATGAGTTTATGTGATTTTATGTACCGAAGGTAGTTTGGAGTCCCGAATGAGATCGGGAACATGACGAGGAGTCTCGAAATGGTCGAGAAGTAAAGATCGATATATTGGACGACTATATTTGGACATCGGAAAGGTTCCGAGTGATTCGGGTATTTTCCGGAGTATCAGGGAATTATAGGAATATGGGGAAGAAGTATTGGGCCTCATGGGCCAAGTGGTGGAAGAGAGGAGGCGGGGCGCGCGGCCCCCCTAGACCAAACCGAATTGGACTAGGGGGCCAGACTCCCTTTCCTCCTTTCCAACCTCTCATTCCTTCTCCCTCTCCTCCTTCCTTTCGCCCTCCTAGTAGGACTAGGAAAGGGGAGTCCTAGTACTACTAGGAGGAGGACTCCTCCTCCTGGTGCGCCCTGCAAGGGCCGGCCGGCCTCCCCCTTGCTCCCTTATATACGGGGGCAGGGGGGCACCCTAGAACGCACAAGTTTACCATTGATCCCTTAGTTGTGTGCGGTGCCCCCCTCCACCATAATCCACCTCGATCATATCGTGGCAGTGCTTAGGCGAAGCCTTGCGTCAGTAGCGAAATCATCACCATCATCACGCCATCGTGCTAACGGAATTATCCCATGAAGCTCTGCTGGATTGGAGTTCATGGGACGTCATCGAGCTGAACGTGTGCTGAACTCAGAGGTGCTATAACGCCCTCGATGCGGCTATATCTCCCACGTGTCGAAGCATGACTTAGAGTCATAACCGCATTGAAAGCAATGTCGCAAGTGAGGTAATCTTCACACAACCCATGTAATACATAAGGGAAAGAGATACATAGTTGGCTTACAATAGCCACTTCACACAATACATGAATTAAGCATTACATCATCCAGATACACAGAAGGTTCGACTACGGAACCAAAATAAAAGAAGACTACCCCAATGCTACACAGATCCCCGATCGACCCCAACTGGGCTCCACTACTGATCAACTAGAACGAAACAACACAAAGGACAAGATCTTCCACGAGCTCCTCCTTGAGATTGGTTGCGTCACCTGCACGGTAACAAGAGCACCTGCAAACTGGTTTTGGAAGTATCTGTGAGTCACGGGGACTCAGCAATCTCACACCCTCATGATCAAGACTATTTAAGCTTATAGGTAGGGTAAAACTTATGATGTGGAGCTGTAGCAAGCGACTAGCACATATGGTGGCTAACATATACAAATGAGAGCGAGAAGAGAAGGTGAAAGCACGGTCGAACAACTATGATCAATAAGTGATCCTAGAACAACCTACGTCAAGCATTACTCCATCACCGTGTTCACTTCCCAGACTCCGCCGGAAAGAGACCATCACGGTTACACACGCGGTTGATGTATTTTAATTAAGGTCAACTTCAGGTTTTCTACAACCGGACATTAACAAATTCCCATCTGCCCATAACCGCGGGCACGGCTTTCGAAAGTTCAAATCCCTGCAGGGGTGTCCCAACTTAGCCTATCACAAGCTCTCACGGTCAACGAAGGATATTCCTTCTAGCGGGAAGACCCGATCAGGCTCGGAATCCTAGTTACAAGACATTTCGACAATGGTAAAACAAGACCAGCAAAGGCTCCCGAATGTGCCGACAAATCCCGATAGGAGCTGCACATATCTCTTTCTCGGGGCACACCGGATTGTCCAAGGTTCCGGTAGGCCAGCCCAGAGTTGCCCCTGGTGGCCACCGGCAGCTGACAGGTTGGACCAACACTCAGAGGAGCACTGGCCCAGGGGTTTAATAAAGATGGCCCTTAAGCCGGCCGACTCAAGGGAAAGAAAAGGCTAGGTGGCAAATGGTAAAACCAATGTTGGGCCTTGCTGGAGGAGTTTTATTCAAGGCGAACTGTCAAGGGGTTCCCATTATAACCCAACCGCGTAAGGAACGCAAAATCCGGGAACATAACACCGATATGACGGAAACTAGGGCGGCAAGAGTGGAACAAAACACCAGGCATAAGGCCGATCCTTCCACCCTTTACCAAGTATGTAGATGCATTAATTAAATAAGAGATATTGTGATATCCCAACAAGTAAACATGTTCGAACAAGGAAAAACATCTCCATGTTCCAACATGGAACAAACTTCAATCTTCACCTGCAACTAACAACGCTATAAGAGGGGCTGAGCAAAGCGGTAACATAGCCAAACAACGGTTTGCTAGGATAAGGTGGGTTAGAGGCTTGGCTTAACAATATGGGAGGCATGATAAGCAAGTGGTAGGTATCCCAACATAGGCATAGCAAAAGAGCGAGCATCTAGCAAGCAAAGATAGAAGTGATTTCGAGGGTATGGTCATCTTGCCTGAGATCCCACAAGGAAGAAGAACGAGTCCATGAAGAAGACAAACGGACATAGTCAACGGATCCTCACAAACGCAATGTTACCGGAACCAACCCGAAGAAGCAACACCGGAAAGGAGCAAACAACATAGTAAACAACCATCACATAATCATGCATGATGCGCAAACAAGTATGATGCATGTCCGGTTTAACGAGGCATGGCATGGCAAAGAGCACAAACAACACAACAAATTAAGAGGAGCTCAATATGCAACGAGTTGCATATTGACGGAACACCACATGACTTATTTAGTTCTCTCCCATTTAGGTACTCAACAATATTAAATGTTATTTAGCATGGCAAGGGGTGAAGCAAAGTAAAACTACCTATCTAGGCAAGTTTAAATGAGGCGGGAACAACAAACAACAAGTCCGGAAACTCCTCATGTGCCTATTTTAGGTTTGGTACTGTTCTGCCCTAAATACAATTTCAGGGTTGTTAAACATGCAAAACAAGTACACCATGTTAAACTAGGCATTTTTCCACCCCATTTACATATAAAGTTTATTAAATTTGGAGCTACGGTTATTTAGTTATGAATCAAATCATATTAACATGGCAATAGGCAAAATATATGCAAACAGCATTTTAAACATGTTAAACATGGATGAAACTTGCAAATTATGAAACTAGACATAATTCTAGCAAAGTTTCATATATATAACTTATTTTAATCCGATGCACGGTTAATTAGATATTAAATGCATGAAGTGCAAGGGTTTTCCTGTAAAACTACAATACCTTGGAAAATAGACAAAATCACAGAGCTAAAAAAAACTACACTGGGCCGAAACAGAGGCTAGCCCAACATGCACAGGGTAGAGGGATTGGAGGGGAACTGCTCACTTCGGCCCAAGGCCCAGGACGGGGAGCAGAGGCAGGCCAGTCGCTGGGCCTTGAGGAGGGGCGTGGTCCACTTGCGGACGTGGCACAGTGAACGCGGGCGTTCGACCTTGTCCTCCTCCTCTCGAACAGAGGCAGCACGGGAATCAGGGAGGAGCGCTCCTGCTCGATGAAGATGAAGTAGAAGTCAGCGGCAGGTTCAGTAGGGACGGGGACGACGCTCCAGCGACGCGCGGCGCGGGCCTTGGAGATCTGGCACGGGAGGTCACACACGCGAGGCAGGGGCGAGTGAAGCAGGAGGTCGGGGTCAGCACGGGCTACATGCGGATGCGGCGACGACGACCTACCGGATCCCGCGGGGTGGTAGGAGCGCGGGGACGGCAGAGCTCCGTCGGAGGTTGGAGCTCCAGGCGGCGGCGGAGGCACGGCCGCGCGATGCAGGCCGTCGAGCGTGTTCGGCTTCGGACGAGCAGGTGAAGCAGGGGAGCGGCTTCCAAGAAGATGAGTGGTGGCGGCGTTGGCACTTACGGCAATGGCAGACGGCGGGACCACCACCGGAGGCGGCACGAGGTCGAGGGGAACCGATTCCCGGCGGTGGGAGGTGGATCCGGTCCCCAGAGATGGGTCTAGATGGTGCCGGATGAGCTCGAGCTTCGGGCGCCATGGCGTTGTTGTTCCTGTCGACAAGAGGGGAAAAGCAGGGGTCAGAGAGGGGAATGGAGAGCAGAGGGAAGGGGAAGCAGAGAGAAGAGGGAGAGGAGTTCAGGCAGGGGAATCGGGTGTTGGTGATTGGATGGGGAAAACGAGGGACGTAGGCGTTGTGATAGGTGGATCGAGAGGAGTGGCTAGTTGGGTGGAGAAGGATCGGCAGGGATCCCGAGAGGATTTGGTGGAGTGGCGGCGCAGAATAGGAAGGATGCGACAGCTCCCTACGTTTTAGGGTTGGACCTCTTATATACGCTGGTGGGATTGGTTAGGGGCTAACGGATCCATCCGATCATAAACGGACGATTGAGAATAAAAGGGTAGAGGAGTCCAAAAAAGAAAATGGTGATATTTTGCAGATGTTAGGGGATGATCCGGACCCAACGGTGAAGACTGCCCAGGTCTGGTTCGGGACAACTTTCGGACGCGCGCGAGGGGTTCGATGCACTGTGCAGAGAGGGTTTCGGGGCGTAGGGGGGTTGGTAGCAGACTGTGCAGAAAGCTTTGGGGTGAGAGAAGAGAGAGAGAGAGAGAGAGAGAGAGAGAGAGAGAGAGAGAGAGAGCCTGGCAGCAGTTTCCAGAGACCGAAAACGTCCGATGTTAGACCGGCTATAATGCCGCTATAGTTATCCGTTGGGGCATCAAACGAACTCCGAATGCGATGAAACTTGGCAGGCGGCCTACCTACAACATAACAACATCGCATGCCAACTTTCAACCCATACCGAGAACATTTTCCAGCCACTTATAAAATAATATTTCGGACGTGCCGCGGGCGCGTGCAAGTGTGTCTGGGCTCAGAACGGACAGTGGACGGAACTGGGGGAACCCGGGCGGATGCAAGTTTTGAAAACATGATGCTGCACTGCACATGATGACACGACAAAGATGCAACACACAAGCGAATGACATGGCAAAGACAACGAATAACTGGAGGACACCTGGCACATCGGTCTCGGGGCGTTGCAACACTCCACCACTACGAGAGGATCTCGTCCTGAGATCTAGAATGGCACCGGAGGGGAAAAACGGAAGAGAAAGAGAAGAGGTAAGACTAAGTTGCTTCTTGACAATTGAGTGAAACCAAAGAACCTTGAAAGGTTGAACAAATTGATAGAAAGAATGTAACGAAGTTGAACAAAGTCGAAAACACTCCGTTAGGAAAGAGGAACAAGGAAAATTGCGAAAAACCATGAGGTTGAAGTGCAAGATATATATTGAAACCACTCCGGTTAAAACAAGATAGAGAAGGATTAAGAATGATATAATTTGGACAGCACTCGGACTGTAAATGGAAGGAATTCAACATGAATTTGACAAGATGAGGGGATACTTGATGAAAACAACAATACACTGCCTCCGGAACTATTGAAAGAATGGCACAAGGGGTAAGAAAGGTTTCAGACAGCACTCCGGTTGAGAAGGGAAGAAAACTTGATAAGATGAGAGAACTTGAGCAGAGGCACAACTCTCCGGTTAAATGGACAAGCAAGAAAAGAACAAGGTCCTGACAAGAACAAGAAGAACGGTTGAAGATAGCAACATCACAATGCCTCGAAACAAAAGTAAGAATGGAATGGAGTGAACGAAGGGAAACACGATGTTGAGAGAGCACGCTTACCACAAATGCTAGAACGGAATTGTTGGAAAAACCAACAATGAAAAAAATAATCTTGATATGGTCTTATAGAATACATCTCAGATTATGAGGTGACAACCTGCCACTCACAGAAAAAGATTGGATTGAATAAAAACAATCTGACGAGCAAACTATTTCATCGGGAGGATAAAACAAAAACTTGGGTCATTTACACGCCTCACAATAGCAAAATCCTTAGGATAATCTTTAGGTGAAAAATAACCCAAGATACTCCAGCGACAAGGTTGATGGATTTAAAATATCTCATTCATAACAACATGTGAATCATGGAACATGAACTCAGATTATCAAGAATGACATAATACCACCTCCAATGATACGGAAGGGAGAATTGCACTTCGGAATGCGAGACGAAGAAAACTTGGGCTCCTCTGACAAGAATCTCAAAGAACACTTCGAGAAAGAATTAACTCCTTGATGAACCTCCATGAAGAACTCCGGTAATAAAAGAATGATCAAACGAGAGGAAAATGAAGTTGAAAAACACAAAGTGAATCCTTGTAATGATTTAGATGGATCTCCATGACAATTTGAGCTTGGAACTCCGGGAAAGAAAAATGAATCAAGTGAAACCGAGAATTTGATGAGCCTCTGGAATAAAGAATTAATCACTTGGATGAAGCAAGAATAAGAATTACGTTATGCATATCCTTCACCAATTAAATTGATGACAATCAACGGATTTGGCACACTACTTATTCTCGTAGAAAGGATTAAGATAGATATGGCATAACTTGAGAACGTCTTCAACAAGTTACCGGTAGGATTGAAAAGAACGAATGAATATATACGATAACGAATGACGAGAACTCTTGCACGAACCACCGGTAGGATTGACAACGAATAAATAGATATGATAGCAAGGAAGAAAAATCCTGAACAGCCACCGTAAGAATTGGAAATGAATGATGTAAAGGGATGAATCACCGGGAAGAATTATAAAAAGAACGAAGATACTTGAGAGGATTTAGATACAAGGGAACGAAGAGATTATGAGCTGATTATAGAATCCTTGAATGATGCACCGGTAAGATTTGGAGAACGATAGCTAAAACCTGGAATGAATAATATTTGAAAAGATGGCCTTCGGAGGAAAGAAATGGAAACAACTCATGAAATGCTCCGGATGGTTGAAAAGAATTCTCATGAACGAAAATGATTATGGTGGGATGACACAAAGCTAGAGCCATGAATCTTGAAGAGAATGGAGCAAGATTGAGAAAAAAATCTTCTTCGGTCTTCAAAGTCTGAGAATGACGATGAGAAACACCACCATGAATTATTTATACACTCCGGAAGAATCAAAAGCGAAGAGGTTGAGCCAACAATGAAAAGAATTTAACCGATCTTGGAGAAAGGCATTTAACTGATGATAAATCATTCTTACATCAAACTTCGAAAAGAAATTTGAGGATAGCTCCGGGAAAATAAGAAGAGTCAGGTAAGATCTTGGGAAAAGACCTGTGGGTTAGGGCCCACTCAAAAGATACACCATTGAAAAGATTTAAAAGAGAGGTTGCACCGGTTGAATTAAATGGCTAGATTGAGATAACAATCTCGAAAGAGCTTGAAAGGATTACGAAAGAAGAGTGGTAACACAAACCTTCTGAGATTTCTTGAGCACTCCGGAACAAATGAATAGCGAAGAGTGGAAGATTATGAGGTGCACCGGTATGATAAAACTTCTGAAACAAGGAAAAGGATATGATCAACACCAGAAGCTTGAATTGAATCCACCGGAGAAGAAAGAAAACCGAGAATGATGAGCTTGAAGCTCCATTAGAATTTTCATGAGAATCACCGGATAAGAACATTGACAGAAAAGGAATGGAAAGACTTCACAAGAATAAAAGGATACTTGATTAAGACATCGGATTCCTTGAAGAAAAAGGGGTGGGTGGGTGAGAAAACAAATGCAACTTGGGGACATATGAAACAAACACCGTTGAGAAGAACTGATACTTGATCATGCGGATGTTGCAAATGAACGGATCCACTTGAAGAGAAATACGCCGATAGAACAAGATTGACATGACAATCTCGATGATCACGAAGGATTGCATTCACATAGGAGTATGAGAACACCGTTTAGGAAAGGTATGGAATCAACATTTGACTTTGAAGCAACTCGAATACCACAACTCAAAACAAAAACAAAGGATTGGCTTGCAGAATAAGCCGGAACAAACATATGATAGAGATTTTGTCCGAAGTTTTCGTGGTGGGGCCTACACGGCCTCGATCGTATAGCACCATCATGTACAAGGCAGTGCACATGACATACGAAGCGTCCCCGAGTAGGCATAGCCAAGGACTCTTTAAGACACAATGAGACCACTGAACCAACCGTGGATAGGCGTACCACTAGACGCCGGACCCCAATTTCATATCATACATCTGTCGGAAAGATATCCTAGGAGCTACTTGAATTCCCACTTATAAACCCCCGAAATTTTCCGGTTATGCAACCAGGTATTGGGGATACAGGGGAAGCATAATATCTCACCCAAAACTAGAAAATCCTACATCCAGTTGTATCCATCCTTCAACACATAACAAAGAAACCTTCGGAAATCATTTACCTCAACCTTCAAAAAGCATCTGTTATACAGGTTATGGAAATACTCCCGAACTCCCGCCCTAGTACTGGGTGGCGTCGAGGTTTTCTCACCAACAACTGCATAAAAGAGGTTTTTGATGTCGGTGAAACTAATCTCAGGTATTCCAGAACTGCAACGATAAAATTGTGACAACAACACCTCGGAGCTCTAAATGTCAGGAGGCACCAAGAACAATGTTCTCGTCACAAAACCATCGAAACTATTCCAAGTACCCGCGTGATCCTAAATTTTTTTAGTGAAATTTGAGAAGAGAAGAATCAAAACTCTACGTCAGGGTGCCTCACCAGAGCGACGAAGGGACTGAGGAGTAAAAAGAAGTCCTAACTCTCCGATATATATAATTCCTAAATGACTCAAAACATTTCTAGACTCAATAACGCCAGCGATTCAATCAAGCAGGGGGCTCCTAGAGTCGGGGAAGGCTCCGATTACCAACTTATAACGCCCTCGATGCGGCTATATCTCCCACGTGTCGAAGCACGAAATAGAGGCATAACTGCATTGAAAGCAATGTCGCAAGTGAGGTAATCTTCACACAACCCATGTAATACATAAGGGAAAGAGATACATAGTTGGCTTACAATCGCCACTTCACACAATACATGAATTAAGCATTACATCATCCAGATACACACAAGGTCCGACTACGGAACCAAAATAAAAGAAGACTACCCCAATGCTACACGGATCCCCGATCGACCCCAATTGGGCTCCACTACTGATCAACTAGAATGAAACAACACAAAGGACAAGATCTTCCACAAGCTCCTCCTTGAGCTTGGTTGCGTCACCTGCACGGTAACATCAGCACCTGGAAACTGGTTTTGGAAGTATCTGTGAGTCACGGGGACTCAACAATATCACACCCTCGCGATCAAGACTATTTAAGCTTATAGGTAGGGTAAAAGGTATGATGCGGAGCTGCATCAAGCGACTAGCACATATGGTGGCTAACATACGCAAATGAGACCGAGAAGAGAAGGCAAAAGCGCGGTCGAACAACTATGATCAAGAAGTGATCCCAGAACAACCTACGTCAAGCATTACTCCAACACCGTGTTCACTTCCTGGAATCCGCCCGAAAGAGACCATCATGGTTACACACGCGGTTGATGTATTTTAATAAAGGTCAACTTCAGGTTTTCTACAACCGAACATTAACAAATTCCCATCTGCCCATAACAGCGGGCACGGCTTTCGAAAGTTCAAATCCCTGCAGGGGTGTCCCAACTTAGCCCATCACAAGCTCTCACGGTCAACGAAGGATATTCCTTCTAGCGGGAAGACCCGATCAGGCTCGGAATCCCGGTTACAAGACATTTCGACAATGGTAAAACAAGACCAGCAAAGCCACCCGAATGTGCCGACAAATCCTGATAGGAGCTGCACATATCTCTTTCTCAGGGCACACCGGATTGTCAAAGGTTCCGGTAGGCCAGCCCAAAGTTGCCCCTGGTGGCCACCGACAGCTGACAGGTTGGACCAACACTCAGAGGAGCACTGCCCTGGGGGTTTAATAAAGATGACCCTTGAGCCGGCCGACTCAAGGGAAAGAAAAGGCTAGGTGGCAAATGGTAAAACCAATGTTGGGCCTTGCTGGAGGAGTTTTATTCAAGGCGAACTATCAAGGGGTTCCCATTATAACCCAACCGCGTAAGGAACGCAAAATCCGGGAACATAACACCGATATGACGGAAACTAGGGCGGCAAGAGTGGAACAAAACCCTAGGCATAAGGCCGAGCCTTCCACCCTTTACCAAGTATATAGATGCATTAATTAAATAAGAGATATTGTGATATCCCAACAGGTAAACATGTTCCAACAAGGAACAACATCTCCATGTTCCAACACGGAACAAACTTCAATCTTCACCTGCAACTAACAACGCTATAAGAGGGGCTGAGCAAAGCGGTAACATAGCCAAACAACGGTTTGCTAGGATAAGGTGGGTTAGAGGCTTGGCTTAACAATATGGGAGGCATGATAAGCAAGTGGTAGGTATCGCAACATAGGCATAGCAAAAGAGTGAGCATCTAGCAAGCAAAGATAGAAGTGATTTCAAGGGTATGGTCATCTTTCCTGAGATCCCGCAAGGAAGAAGAACGAGTCCACGAAGAAGATAAACGGACATAGTCAACGGATCCTCACAAACGCAATGTTACCGGAACCAACCCGAAGAAGCAACACCAGAAAGGAGCAAACAACATAGTAAACAACCATCACATAATCATGGCACGATGCGCAAACAAGTATGATGCATGTCCGTTTTAACGAGGCATGGCATGGCAAAGAGCACAAACAACACTACAAATTAAGTGGAGCTCAATATGCAATGAGTTGCATATTGACGGAACACCACATGACTTATTTATTTCTCTCCCGTTTAGGTACTCAACAATATTAAATGTTATTTAGCATGGCAAGGGGTGAAGCAAAGTAAAACTACCTATCTAGGCAAGTTTAAATGAGGCCGGAACAACAAACAACAAGTCCGGAAACTCCTCATGTGCATATTTTAGGTTTGGTACTGTTCTACCCGAAACACAATTTTAGGGTTGTTAAACATGCAAAACAAGTACACCATGTTAAACTAGGCATTTTTCCAACCCATTTACATATAAAGATTATTAAATTTGGAGCTACAGTTATTTAGTTATGAATTAAATCATATTAACATGGCAATAGGCAAAATATATGCAAACAACATTTTAAATATGTTAAACATGGATGAAAGATGCAAATTATGAAACTAGACAAAATTCTAGTCAAGTTTCATATATAACTTATTGTAATCCGATGCATGGTTAATTAGATATTAAATGCATGAAGTGCAAGGGTTTTCCTGTAAAACTGCAATACCCTAGAAAATAGACAAAATCACACATCTAAAAAAACTACACTGGGCTGAAAAAGAAGCTAGCCCAACATGCACAGGGTAGAGGGACTGGAGGGGAACTGCTCACTTCGACCCAAGGCCAAGGTCGGGGAGATGAGGCAGGCCAGTCGCTTGGCCTTGAGGAGGGGCGCGGTCCACTTGCGGACGTGGCATAGTCAACGCGGGCGTTCGACCTTGTCCTCCTCCTCTCGAACAGAGGCAGCACGGGAATCAGGGACGAGTGCTCTTGCTCGATGAAGAGGAAGCGGAAGTCAGCGGCAGGTTCAGCAGGGACGGGGACGACGCTCCGACGACGAGCGGCGTGGGCCTTGGAGATCTGGTACGAGAGGTCATGCACGCGAGGCAGGGGCGAGTGATGCAGGAGGTCGGGGTTAGCGCGGGCTAGGCGCGGATGCGGCGACAAGGACCTACCGGATCCCGCGGGGCGGCAGGAGCGCGGGGACGGCAGAGCTCCGGCGGAGGTTGGAGCTCCAGGCGGCGGAGGAGGCACGGCGGCGCGATGCAGGCCGTCGAGCGCGTTCGGCTTCGGACGAGCAGGCGAAGCAGGGGAGCGGCTTCCAGGACGACGAGTGGTGGCGGCGTTGGCACTTCTGGCAACGGCAGACGGCGGGACCACCACCGGAGGCGGCACGAGGTCGAGGGGAACCGATTCCCGGTGGTGGGAGGTGGATCCGGTCCTCGGAGATGGATCTAGATGGTGCCGGATGAGCTCGAGCTTCGGGCGCCATGGCGTTGTTGTTCCTGTCGACAAGAGGGGAAAAGCAGGGGTCAGAGAGGGAAATGGAGAGCAGAGGGAAGGGGAAGCAGAGAGAAGAAGGAGAGGCCTGGCTGGAGTCCGGTTGCCTACTCCAGCGAGGAGCTGTAGGCGCGAAGAGAAGTTCGGGCAGGGGAATCGGGTGCTGGTGATTGGATGGGAAAACCGATAGAGGCAGGCATTGTGATAGGTGGATCGATAGGAGTGGCTGGTTTGGTGGAGAAGGATCGGGAGGGGATCCCAAGAGGATTTGGTGGAGTGGCGGCGCAGAATAGGAAGGATGGGACAGCTCCCTACGTTTTAGGGTTGGACCTCTTATATACGCTGGTGGGATTGGTTAGGGCTAACGGATGCGTCCGATCATAAACGGACGATTGAGAATAAAAGGGGAGAGGAGTCCAAATAAGAAAACGGTGATATTTTGCAGATGTTAGGGGATGATCCGGAGCCAACGGTGACGACTGCCCAGGTCTGGTTTGGGACAACTTCCGGACGCGCGCGAGGGGTTTGATGCACTGTGCAGAAAGGGTTTCGAGGCCTGGGGGGTTGGTAGCGGACTGTGCAGAAAGCTTTGGGCTGAGAGAAAAGAAGAGAAGAGAGAGAGAGAGAGAGAGAGAGAGAGAGAGAGAGAGAGAGAGAGAGACCGGCAGCAGTTTCCGAAGACCGAAAACGTCCGACGTTAGACCGGCTATAATGCCGCTATAGTTATCCGTTGGGGCATCAAACAAACTCCGAATGCGATGAAACTTGACAGGCGGCCTACCTACAACATAACAGCATCACATGCCAACTTTCAACCCATACCGAGAACCTTTTCCGGCCACTTATAAAATAATATTTCGGACGTGCCACGGGCGCGTGCAAGTGTGTCTGGACTCAGAACGGACAGCGGACGGAACTGGGGGAACCCGGGCGGATGCAAGTTTTGAAAACATGATGCTGCAATGCACATGATGACATGAAAAAGATGCAACAAGCAAGCGAATGACATGGCAAAGACAACGAATAACTGGAGGACAACTGGCACATCGGTCTCGGGGCGTTACAACACTCCACCACTACGAGAGGATCTCGTCCCGAGATCTAGAATGGCACTGGAGGGGAAAAATGGAAGAGAAAGAGAAGAGGTAAGACTAAGTTGCTTCTTGACAATTGAGTGAAACCAAAGAACCTTGAAAGGTTAAACAAATTGAAAGAAAGAATATAACGAAGTTGAACAAAGTCGAAAACACTCTGTTAGGAAAGAGGAACAAGGAACATTACAAAAAACCTTGAGGTTGAAGGGCAAGATATATATTGAAACCACTCCGATTAAAACAAGATAGAGAAGGATTAAGAATGATATAATTTGGACAGCACTCCAACTGTAAATGGAAGGAATTGAACATGAATTTGACAAGATGAGGGGATACTTGATGAAAACAACAATACACTGCCTCCAGAACTAATGAAAGAATGGCACAAGGGGTAAGAAAGGTTTCAGTCAGCACTCTGGTTGAGAAGGGAAGAAAACTTGATAAGATGAGAGAACTTGAGCAGAGGGAACAACTCTCCGGTTAAATGGATAAGCAAGAAAAGAACAAGGTCCTGACAAGAACAAGAAGAAGGGTTGAAGATAGCAACATCACAATGCCTCCGGAACAAAAGTAAGAATGGAATGGAGTGAACAAAGGGAAACACGATGTTGAGAGAGCACGCTTACCACAAATGCTAGAACGGAATTGTTGGAAAAACCAACAACGAAAAAAATAATCTTGATATGGTCTTATGGAATACATCTCAGATTATGAGGTGACAACCTGCCACTCACGGAAAAAGATTGGATTGAATAAAAACAATATGACGAGCAAACTATTTCATCGGGAGGATAAAACAAAAACTTGGGTCATTTACACGCCTCACAATAGCAAAATCCTTAGGGAAAGCTTTAGGTGAAAAATAACCCAAGATACTCCAGCGACGAGGTTGATGGATTTAAAATATCTCATTCTTAACAACATGTGAATCATGGAACATGAACTCAGATTATCAAGAATGACATAATACCACCTCCAATGATACGGAAGGGAGAATTGCACTTCGGAATGCGAGACGAAGAAAACTTGGGCTCCTCTGACAAGAATCTCAAGGAACACTTTGAGAAAGAATTAACTCCTTGATGAACCTCCATGAAGAACTTCGGTAATAAAAGAATGATCAAACGAGAGGAAAATGAAGTTGAAAAACACAAAGTGAATCCTTGTAATGATTTAGATGGATCTCCGTGACAATTTGAGCTTGGAACTCCGGGAAAGAAAAATGAATCAAGTGAAACCGAGAATTTGATGAGCCTCCGGAATAAAGAATTAATCACTTGGATGAACCAAGAATAAGAATTACGTTATGCGTATCCTTCACCAATTAAATTGATGACAATCAACAGATTTGGCACACTACTTATTCTCGTAGAAAGGATTAAGATAGATATAGCATAACTTGAGAACATCTTCAACAAGTTACTAGTAGGATTGAGAAGAACGAATGAATATATACAATAACGAATGACGAGAACTCTTGCACGAACCACCATTAGGATTGACAATGAATAAATAGATATGATAGCAAGGAAGAAAAATTCTAAATAGCCACCGTAAGAATTGGAAATGAACGAAGTAAAGGGATGAATCACCGGGAAGAATTATAAAAAGAACGAAGATACTTGAGAGAATTTAGTTACAAGGGAACAAAGAGATTACGAGCTGATTAGAGAATCCTTGATTGATGCACCGGTAAGATTTGGAGAACGATAGCTGAAACCTGGAATGAATAATATTTGAAAAGATGGCCTTCGGAGGAAAGAAATGGAAACAACTCAAGAAATGCTCCGGATGGTTGAAAAGAATTCTCACGAACGAAAACGATTATGGGGGGATGCCACGAACCTAGAGTCATGAATCTTGAAGAGAATGGAGCAAGATTGGGAAAAAAAATCTTCTTTGGTCTTCAAAATCTGAGAATGACGATGAGAAACACCACCATGAATTATTTAGACACTCCGGAAGAATCAAAAGCGAAGAAGTTGAGCCAACGATGAAAAGAATTTAACCGATCTTGGAGAAAGGCATTTGACTAATGATAAATCATTCTTACGTCAAACTTCGAAAAGAAGTTTGAGGATAGCTCCGGGAAAATAAGAAGAGTCAGGTAAGATCCTGGGAAAAGACCTGTGGGTTAGGGCCCACTCAAAAGATACACCGTTGAAAAGATTTAAAAGAGAGGTTGCACCGGTTGAATTAAATGGCTGGAATGAGATAACAATCTCCAAAGAGCTTGAAAGGATTACGAAAGCAGAGTGGAAACACGAACCTTCTGAGATTTCTTGAGCACTCCGGAACAAATGAATAGCGAAGAGTGGAACATTATGAGGTGCACCGGTATGATAAAACGTCTGAAACGAGGAAAAGGATATGATCAACACCAAAAGCTTGAATTGAATGCACCAGAGAAGAAAGAAAACCGAGAATGATGAGCTTGAAGCTCCATTAGAATCTTCATGAGAATCACCGGATAAGAACATTGACGGAAAAGGAATGGAGAGACTTCACAAGAATAAAAGGATACTTGATTAAGACATCGTATTCCTTGAAGAAAAAGGGGTGGGTGGGCGGGAAAACAAAGGCAACTTGGGGACAGATGAAACAAACACCATTGAGAAGAACTAATTCTTGATCTTGCGGATGTTGCAAATGAACGAATCCACTTGAAGAGAAATACATGATAGAACAAGATTGACATGAAAATCTCGATGATCACGAAGGATTGCATTCACATAGGAGTATGAGAACACCATTTAGGAAAGGTATGGAATCAACATTTCACTTCGAAGCAACTCGAATACCACAACTCAAAACAAAAACAAAGGATTGGCTTGCAGAATAAGCCAGAACAAACATATGATAGAGATTTCGTCCGAAGTTGTCGTGGTGGGGCCTACACGGGCTCGATCGTATAGCACCATCATGTACAAGGCAGTGCACATGACATACGAAGCGTCCCCGGGTCGGCATAGCCAAGGACTCTTTAAGACACAACGAGACCACTGTAAAACCAACCGTGGATAGGAGGATCACTAGACGTTGAACCCCAATTTCATATCATACATCTGTCCGAAAGATATCCTAGGAGCTACTTGAATTCCCACTTATAAACTCCCGAAATTTTCCGGTTATGCAATCAGGTGTTGTGGAGACAGGGGAAGCATAATATCTCACCCAAAACTAGCAAATCCTACATCCAGCTGTATCCATCCTTAAACACATAACCAAGAAACCTTCGGAAATCATTTACCTCAACCTTCGAAAAACATATGTTATACAAGTTATGGCAATACTCCCGAACTCCCGCCCCAGTACTGGGTGGCGTCGAGGTTATCTCACCAACAACTGCATAAAAAGAGGTATTTGATGTCGGCGAAACTAATATCAGGTATTCTAGAACTGCAACGATAAAATTGTGACGACAACACCTCGGAGCTCTAAATGTCAGGAGGCACCAAGAACAATGTTCTCGTCACAAAACCATCGAAACGATTCCAAGATACCCGCGTGATCCTAATTTTTTTAGTGAAATTTGAGAAGAGAAGAGTCAAAACTCTACGCCAGGATGCCTCACCAGAGCGACGAAGGGACTGAGGAGTAAAAAGAAGTCCTAACTCTCCGATATATATAATTCCTAAATGACTCAAAACATTTCTAGACTCAATAACGCCATCGATTCGATCAAGCAGGGGGCTCCTAAGGTCGGGGAAGGCTCTGATTACCAACTTATAACGCCCTCGATGCGACTTATAACGAAATAGAGGCATAACCTCATTGAAAGCAATGTCGCAAGTGAGGTAATCTTCACACAACCCAGTAATACATAAGGGAAAGAGATACATAGTTGGCTTACAATCGCCACTTCACACAATACATGAATTAAGAATTACATCATCCAGATACACACAAGGTCCGACTACGGAACCAAAATAAAAGAAGACTACCCCAATGCTACACAGATCCCCGATCGACCCCAACTGGGCTCCACTACTGATCAACTAGAACGAAACAACACAAAGGACAAGATCTTCCACGAGCTCCTCCTTGAGCTTGGTTGCGTCACCTGCACAATAACATCGGCACCTGCAAACTGGTTTTGGAAGTATCTGTGAGTCACGAGGACTCAGCAATCTCACACCCTCGTGATCAAGACTATTTAAGCTTATAGGTAGGGTAAAATGTATGATGTGGAGCTGCAGCAAGCGACTAGCACATGTGGTGGCTAACATATGCAAATGATACCGAGAAGAGAAGGCAAAAGCACGGTTGAACAACTATGATCAAGAAGTGATCCTAGAACAACCTACGTCAAGCATTACTCCAACACCGTGTTCACTTCCCGGACTCCGCCGAAAAGAGACCATCACGGTTACACACACGGTTGATGTATTTTAATTAAGGTCAACTTCAGGTTTTCTACAACCGGACATTATAAAATTCCCATCTTCCCATAACCGCGGGCACGGCTTTCGAAAGTTCAAATCCCTGCAGGGGTGTCCCAACTTAGCCCATCACAAGCTCTCAGGGTCAATGAAGGATATTCCTTCTAGCGGGAAGACCCGATCAGCCTCGGAATCCCAGTTACAAGACATTTCGACAATGGTAAAACAAGACCAGCAAAGCCACCCAAATGTGCCGAAAAATCCCGATAGGAGCTGCACATATCTCTTTCTCAGGGCACACCGGATTGTCCAAGGTTCCGGTAGGCTAGCCCAGAGTTGCCCGTGGTGGCCACCGACAGTTGACAGGTTGGACCAACACTCAGAGGAGCACTGGCCCGGGGGTAAAGAAAGATGACCCTTGAGCCGGCCAACTCAAGGGAAAGAAAAGGCTAGGTGGCAAATGGTAAAACCAATGTTGGGCCTTGCTGGAGCAGTTTTATTCAAGGCGAACTATCAAGGGGTTCCCATTATAACCCAACCGCGTAAGGAATGCAAAATCCGGGAACATAACACCGATATGACGGAAACTAGGGTGGCAAGAGTGGAACAAAACACCAGGCATAAGGCCGAGCCTTCCACCCTTTACCAAGTATATAGATGCATTAATTAAATAAGAGATATTGTGATATCCCAACAAGTAAATATGTTCCAACAAGGAACAACATCTCCATATTCTAACACGGAACAAACTTCAATCTTCACCTGCAACTAACAACGCTATAAGAGGGGCTGAGCAAAGCGGTAACATAGCCAAACAACGGTTTGCTAGGATAAGGTGGGTTAGAGGCTTGGCTGAACAATATGGGAGGCATGATAAGCAAGTGGTAGGTATCGCAGCATAGGCATAGCAAAAGAGCGAGCATCTAGCAAGCAAAGCTAGAAGTGATTTCGAGGGTATGGTCATCTTGCCTGACATCCTGCAAGGAAGAAGAACGAGTCCACGAAGAAGACAAACAGACGTAGTCAACGGATCCTCACAAACGCAACGTTACCGGAACCAACCCGAAGAAGCAACACCGGAAAGGAGCAAACAACATAGTAAACAACCATCACATAATTAGGGCACGATGCGCAAACAATTATGATGCATGTCCGGTTTAATGAGGCATGGCATGGCAAAGAGCACAAACAACACTACAAATTAAGTGGAGCTCAATATGCAACGAGTTGCATATTGACAGAACACCACATGACTTATTTAGTTCTCTCCCGTTTAGGTACTCAACAATATTAAATGTTATTTAGCATGGCAAGGGATGAAGCAAAGTAAAACTACCTATCTAGGCAAGTTTAAATGAGGCCGGAACAACAAACAACAAGTCCGGAAACTCCTCATGTGCATATTTTAGGTTTGGTACTGTTCTGCCCTAAACACAATTTTAGGATTGTTGACATGCAAAACAAGTACACCATGTTAAACTAGGCATTTTTCCTCCCCATTTACATATAAATATTATTAAATTTGGAGCTGCAGTTATTTAGTTATGAATTAAATCATATTAACATGGCAATAGGCAAAATATATGCAAACAACATTTTAAACATGTTAAACATGGATGAAAGTTGCAAATTATGAAACTAGACAAAATTCTAGTCAAGTTTCATATATAACTTATTTTAATCCGATGCACGGTTAATTAGATATTAAATGCATGAAGTGTAAGGGTTTTCCTGTAAAACTGCAATACCCTGGAAAATAGACAAAATCACAGATCTAAAAAGAAACTACATTGGGCCGAAACAGAGGCTAGCCCAACATGCACATGGTAGAGGGACTGGAGGGGAACTACTCACTTCGGCCCAAGGCCCAGGTCGGGGAGCAGAGGCAGGCCAGTCGCTGGGCCTTGAGGAGGGGCGCGGTCCACTTGCGGACGTGGCGCAGTCAACGCGGGCGTTCGACCTTGTCCTCCTCCTCTCGAATAGAGGCAGCACGGGAATCAGGGACGAGCGCTCCTGCTCGATGAAGAGGAAGCAGAAGTCAGCGGCAGGTTCAGCAAGGGCGGGGACGACGCTTCGGCGACGGGCGGCACGGGCCTTGGAGATCTGGCACGGGAGGTCACACATGCGAGGCAGGGGCGAGTGATGCAGGAGGTCGGGGTTAGCGCGGGCTAGGCGCGGATGCGGCGACGAGGACCTACCAGATCCCGCGGGGCGGCAGGAGCGCGTGGACGGCAGAGCTCCGGCGGAGGTTGGAGCTCCAGGCGGCAGAGGAGGCATGGCAGCGTGATGCAGGCCGTCGAGCGCGTTCGGCTTCGGACGAGCAGGCAAAGCAAGCGAAGCAGGGGAGCGGCTTCCAGGAAGATGAGTGGTGGCGGCGTTGGCACTTCCGGCAACGGCAGACGGCGGGACCACCACCGGAGGCGGCACGAGGTCGAGGGGAACCGATTCCCGGTGGTGGGAGGTGGATCCGGTCCTCGGAGATGGGTCTAGATGGTGCCGGATGAGCTCGAGCTTCGGGCGCCATGGCGTCGTTGTTCCTGTCGACAAGAGGGGAAAAGCAGGGGTCAGAGAGGGTAATGGAGAGCAGAGGGAAAGGGAAGCGGAGAGAAGAGGGATAGGCCTGGCTGGAGTCCGGTTGCCTACTCCGGCGAGGAGCTGCAGGCGCAAAGAGGAGTTCGGGTAGGGGAATCGGGTGCTGGTGATTGGATGGGGGAAACAAGGGAGGCAGGCGCTGTGATAGGTGGATCGAGAGGAGTGGCTGGTTGGGTGGAGAAGGGTCGGGAGGGGATCTCGAGAGGATTTGGTGGAGTGGCGGCGCATAATAGGAAAGATGGGACAACTCCCTACGTTTTAGGGTTGGACCTCTTATATACGCTGGTGGGATTGGTTAGGGTCTAACGGATCCGTCCGATCATAAACAGACGATTGAGAATAAAAGGGTAGAGGAGTCCAAATAAGAAAATGGTGTTATTTTGCAGATGTTAGGGGATGATCCGGACCCAACGGTGACGACTCCCCAGGTCGGGTTCGGGACAACTTCCGGACGCGCGTGAGGGGTTCGATGCACTGTGTAGAGAGGGTTTCGGGGCCTGGGGGATTGGTAGCGGACTGTGCAGAAAGCTTTGGGCTAAGAAGTGTGTGAGAGAGAGAGAGAGAGAGAGCCCGACAGCAGTTTCCGGAGACCGAAAACGTCTGACGTTAGACCGGCTATAATGCCGCTATAGTTATCCGTTGGGGCATCAAACGAACTCCGAATGTGATGAAACTTGGCAGGAGGCCTACCTACAACATACTAACATCGCATGCCAACTTTCAACCCATACGGAGAAAATTTTCCGGCCACTTATAAAATAATATTTCAGACGTGCCGCGGGCGCGTGCAAGTGTGTCTGGACTCAGAACGGACAACGGACGGAACTGGGGGAACCCGGGCGGATGTAAGTTCTGAAAACATGATGCTGCAATGCACATGATGACATGACAAAGATGCAACACGCAAGAGAATGACATGGCAAAGACAACGAATAACTGGAGGACACCTGGCACATCGGTCTCGGGGCGTTACAGGTGCCGTGCGTTCGGTACTTGGATCGGTCGGATCATGAAGACGTTCGACTACATCAACCGCGTTCTCATAACGCTTCCGCTTATGGTCTACGAGGGTACGTGGACTACACTCTCCCCTCTCATTGCTATGCACCACCATGATCTTGCGTGTGCGTAGGAATTTTTTTGAAATTACCACGTTCCCCAAGAGTGGCATCCGAGCCAGGTCTATGCGTAGATGTTATATGCACGAGTAGAACACAATTGAGTTGTGGGCGATAATAGTCGTACTGCTTACCAGCATGTCATACTTTGATTCGGCGGTATTGTTGGATGAAGCGGCCCGGACCGACATTACGCGTATGCTTAGGCGAGACTAGTTCTACCGACGCGCTTCGCACACAGGTGGCTGGCGTGTGTCAGTTTCTCCAACTTTAGTTGAATCAAGTGTGGCTACGCCCGGTCCTTGTTGAAGGTTAAAACAACACATACTTGATGAAAAATTGTTGTGGTTTTGATGCGTAGGTAAGAACGGTTCTTGCTCAGCCTGTAGCAGCCACGTAGAGCTTGCAACAACAAAGTAGAGGACGTCTAACTTGTTTTTGGAGGGCATGTTGTGATGTGATATGGTCAAGACATGATGCTAAATTTTATTGTATGTGATGATCATGTTTTGTAACACAGTTATCGGCAACTGGCAGGAGCCATAAGGTTGTCGCTTTATTGTATGAAATGCATTCACCATGTAATTGTTTACTTTATCACTAAGCGGTAGCGATAGTCGTACAAGAAATAGTTGGTGAGACGACAACGATGCTTCGATGGAGATCAAGGTTTCAAGCCAGTGACGATGGTGATCATAATGGTGCTTTGGAGATGGAGATTAAAGGCACAAGATGATGATGGCCATATCATATCTCTTATATTGATTGCATGTGATGTTTATCCTTTATGCATCTTATTTTGCTTAGTTCGGCGGTAGCATTATAAGATAATCTCTCACTAAATTTCAAGGCCTAAGTGTTCTCCCTGAGTATGCACCGTTGCTACAGTTCGTCGTGCCAGGACACCACGTGATGATCGGGTGTGATAAGCTCTATGTTTACATACAATAGGTGCAAGCAAGTTTTGCACACGCGGAATACTCAGGTTAAACTTGACGAGCCTAGCATATGCAGATATGGCCTCGGAGCACTGGAGACCAAAAGGTCAAGCGTGAATCATATAGTATATATGATCAACATAGTGATGTTCACCATTGAAAACTACTCCATCTCACGTGATGATCGGACATAGTTTAGTTGATATGGATCACGTGATCACTTAGATGATTAGAGGGATGTCTATCTAAGTGGGAGTTCTTAAGTAATATGATTAATTGAACTTAAATTTATCATGAACTTAGTCCTGATAGTATTTGCATAACTATGTTGTCGATCAATAGCTCGCGATATAGCTCCCCGTTTATTTTGATATGTTCCAAGAGAAAAACTATGTTGAAAGATGATAGTAGCAATGATGCGGACTAGGTCTGTGATCTGAGGTTTAAGCTCACTGCTACATAGAAAAATTATATCCTTGATGCACTGCTAGGTGACAGACCTATTGCAGGAGCAGATGCACACATTATGAACGTTTGACAAAGCTCGGTATGATGACTACTTAATAGTTTAGTGCACCATGCCTTACGGCTTAGAACTGGGACTTCAAAAATGTTTTGAACGCCATGGAGCATATAAGATGTTCCAAGAGTTTAAATTGGTATTTCATACTCATGCCCGTGTCAAGAGGTATGACACCTCTGACAGTATTGGCCTACAAGCTGGAGGAGAATAGCTCAACCAGTAAGCATGTGCTCAGAATGTCTGAGTACTATAATCACTTGAATCAAGTGGGAGTTAATCTTCTAGATAAGATAGTGATTGACAGAGTTCTCTATTCACTATCACCAAGTTACTGGAACTTCGTGATGAACTATAACATGCAAGGGATGACGAAAACGATTCCCCGAGCTCTTTGCGATGCTGAAATCGGCGAAGGTAGAAATCAAGAAAAACATCAAGTGTTGATGGTTGACAAGATCACTAGTTTCAAGTAAAAGGGCAAGGGAAAGAAAGGGAACTTCAAGAAGAATGTCAAGCAAGTTTCCACTCCCATGAAGAAGCCCAAAGCTAGACCCAAGCCTGAAACTGAGTGCTTCTACTACAAAGGAAATGGTCACTGGAAGTGGAACTGCCCTATATACTTCGCGGATAAGAAGGATGGCAAAGTGAACAAAGGTATATTTGATATACATATTATTGATGTGTACTTTACTAGTGATCATAGCAACCCCTCGGTATTTGATATTGGTTCAGTTACTAAAGGGTAATAACTCGAAACGGGAGTTGCAGAATGAACAGAGCCTAGTTAAGGGTGAAGTGACGATGTGTGTTGGAAGTGGTTCCAAGATTGATATGGTCATCATCGCACACTCCCTATACTTTTGGGATTAGTGTTGAACCTAAGTAAATGTTATTTGGTGTTTACATTAAGCATGAATATGATTTGATCATGTTTATTGCAATACGGTTATTCATTTAAAATCAGAGAATAATTGTTGTTCTGTTTACATGAATAAAACCTTCAATGGTCATACACCCAAGGTGAATGGTTTATTGAATTTCGATCGTAGTGATACACATATTCATAATATTGAAGCCAAACGATGCAAATTTAATAATGATAGTGCAACTTATTTGTGGCACTTCCGTTTAGGTCATATTGGTGTAAAGCGCATGAATAAAATCCATGTCGATGGGCTTTTGGAATCACTTGATTATGAATCAGTTGATGCTTGCGAACCATGCCTCATGGGCAAGATGACTAAGACTCCGTTCTCCAGAACAATGAAGTGAACAACAAACTTGTTGGAAATAATACATACTGATGTATGCAGTCCGATGTATGTTGAGGCTCACGGCAGGTATCGTTATTTTCTGACCTTCACAGATGATTTGAGTAAGATATGGGTATATCTTCTTGATGAAACATAAATCTAAAACATTTGAAAAGTTCAAATAATTTCAGAGTGAAGTGGAAAATCATCGTAACAAGAAAATAAAGTTTCTATGATCTGATCGTGGAGGAGAATATTTGAGTTACAAGTTTGGTCTTCATTTGAAACAATGTGGAATAGTTTCGCAACTCATGCCACCTGGAACACCACAGCGTAATGGTGTGTCCGAACATCGTAACCATACTTTATTAGATATGGTGCAATCTATGATGTCTCTTACCAATTTACCACTATCGTTTTGGGGGTTATGCATTAGAGACAACTGCATTCACGTTAAATAGGGCACCATCGAAATCCGTTGAGACGACGCCATATGAACTATGGTTTGGCAAGAAACCAAAGTTGTCATTTCTTTAAGTTTGGGGTTGCGATCCTTATGTGAAAAAGTTTCATCATGATAAGCTCAAACCCAAATCGGAGAAATGTGTCTTCATAGGATACCCAAAGGAGACAGTTGGGTACACCTTCTATCACAGATCCGAAGGCAATACATTCGTTGCTAAGAATGGATCCTATCTAGAGAAGGAGTTTCTCTCGAAATAAGTGACTGGGAGGAAAGTAGAACTTGATGAGGTAACTGTACCTGCTCCATTATTGGAAAGTAGTTCATCGCAGAAATCTCTTCCTGTGACTCCTACACCAATTAGTGAGGAAGCTAATGATGATGATCATATAACTTCAGATCAAGTTACTACCGAACCTCGTAGGTCAACCAGAGTGAGATCCGCACCAGAGTGGTACGGTAATCCTGTTCTGGATGTCATGTTACTTGACCATGATGAACCTGCGAACTATGAGGAAGCGATGATGAGCCCAGATTCCGCGAAATGGCTTGAGGCCATGAAATCTGAGATGGGATCCATGTACGAGAACAAAGTATGGACTTTGATTGACTTGCCCGATGATCGGTGAGTCATTAAGAATAAATGGATCTTCAAGTGGAAGATGGACGCTGATAGTAGTGTAACTATCTACAAAGCCCGAATTGTCGCAAAAATGTTTTCGACAAGTTCAAAGTGTTGACTACGATGAGAGTTTCTCACTCATACCGATTCTTAAAAGTCTCTCTGAATCATGTTAGCAGGTGCTAACAAAGTGTGCAAGATCCAACGATCCATATATGGACTGGTGCAAGCATCTCAGAGTTGGAATATATGCTTTGATAAAGTGATCAAAGCATATGGTTTTATACAAACTTGCGGTGAAGCCTGTATTTACAAGAAAGTGAGTGGGAGCACTACAACATTTCTGATAAGTATATGTGAATGACATATTGTTGATCAGAAATAATGTAGAATTTTATGGAAAGCATAACGGAGTGTTTGAAAAGAGTTTTTAAAAGAAAGACCTCGATGAAGCTACTTACATATTGAGCATCAAGCTCTATAGAGATAGATCAAGACGCTTGATATATTTTCAATGAGTACATACCTTGACAAGATTTTGAAGTAGTTCAAAATGGAAAAGTCAAAGAAGGAGTTCTTGCCTGTGTTGTAAGGTGTCAAGTTGAGTAAAGACTCAATACCCGATCACGGTAGAAAATAGAAAGAGAATGGAAAGTCATTCCCTATGCCTCAGTCATAGGTTCTATAAAGTATGCTATGTTGTTTACTAGTCCTACTGTATACCTTAGCATGATTTTGGCAAGGGAGTACAATAGTGATCTAGGAGTAGATCACTCGACAACGGTCAAAATTATCCTTAGAGGACTAAGGAAATATTTCTCGGTTATGGAGGTGATAAAAGAGATCATCGTAAAGAGTTACGTTGATGCAAGCTTTTTACTTCGATCTAGATGACTCTAAGTCTCGATCTGGATACATATTGAAAGTGGAAGCAATTAGCTAGAGTAGCTCAGTGCAGAGCATTGTAGACATAGAAATTTGCGAAATACATACAGATCTGAATGTTGCAGACCCATTGACTAAATTTCTCTCGCAAGCAAAACATGATCACACTTTGGGTGTTAATCACATAGCGATGTGAACTAGATTGTTGACTCGAGTAAACCCTTTGGGTGTTACTCACATGGAGATGTGAACTAATCACATAAAGATGTGAACTATTGGTGTTAAATCACATGACGATGTGAACTAGATTATTGACTCCAGTGCAAGTGGGAGACTGAAGGAAATATGCCCTAGAGGCAATAATAAAGTTGTTATTTATATTTCCTTATATCATGCTAAATGTTTATTATTCATGCTAGAATTGTATTAACTGGAAACTTAGTACATGTGTGAACACATAGACAAACAGAGTCTCACTAGTTTGCCTCTACTTGACTAGCTCCTTGAATCAATGATGGTTATGTTTCCTAACCATAGACATGAGTTGTCATTTGATTAGTGGGATCACATCATTAGAGAATGATGTGATTGAGTTGACCCATTCCGTTAGCTTAGCATTTGATCGTTTAGTATATTGTTATTGCTTTCTTCATGACTTATACATGTTCCTATGACTATGAGATCATGCAACTCGGGAATACCGGAGGAACACTTTGGGTGCTACCAAACGTCACAATGTAACTGGGTGATTATAAAGGTGCTCTACAGGAGTCTCCAATGGTGTTTGTTGAGTTGGCATGGATCAAGATTAGGATTTGTCACTCCGGTTGTCGGAGAGGTATCTCTTGGCCCTCTCGGTAATGCACATCACTATAAGCCTTGCAAGCAATGTGACTAGTGAGTTAGTTGTGGGATGATGCATTACAGAACGAGTAAAGAGACTTGTCGGTAACGAGATTAAACTAGGTATTGAGATACCGACAATTGAATCTCGGGCAAGTAATGTATCAATGACAAAGGGAACAACGTATGTTGTTATGCGGTTTGACCGATAAAGATCTTCGTAGAATATGTTGGAGCCAATATGAACATCCAGGTTCCGCTATTGGTTATTGACCGGAGACATGTCTCGGTCATGTCTACATAGTTCTCAAACCCGTAGGGTCGGCATGCTTAATGTTCGGTGATGATCGGTATTATGAGTTTATGTTATTTGATGTACCGAAGGTAGTTCACAGTCCCGGATGAGACCGGGGACATGACGAGGAGTCTCTAAATGGTCGAGATGTAAATATCAATATATTGGACGACTATATTCGGACATCGGAAAGGTTCCGAGTGATTCGGGTATTTTTCGGAGTACCGGGGAATTACGGGAATACAGGGAAGAAGTATTGGGCCTCATGGGCCAAGTGGTGGAAGAGAGGTGGCAGGGCGCGTGGCCCCCCTAGCCTAAACCTAATTGGACTAGGGGGTCGCCCCCCCCCCCTTCCTCCTTTCCTCCATCTCCTTCCTTCCCCCTCTCCTCCTTCCTTTCCCCCTCCTAGTAGGACTAGGAAAGGGGAGTCCAACTCCTACTAGGAGGAGGACTCCTCCTCCTGGCGCGCCCTGCAAGGGCCGGCCGGCCGGCCTCCCCCCTTGATCCTTTATATATGGGGGCACCCTAGAACACAGAAGTTAATCATTGATCCCTTAGCCGTGTGCGGTGCCCTCCTCCACCATAATCCACATCGATCATATCGTAGCGGTGCTTAGGCGAAGCCCTGTGTCGGTAGCAACATCATCACCGTCATCACGCCGTCATGCTGATGGAATTCTCCCGTGAAGCTCTGCTGGATCGGAGTCCGTGAGACGTCATCGAGCTAAACGTGTGCTGAACTCGGAGGTGCCATGCGTTCGGTACTTGGATCGGTCGGATCGTGAAGACTTTCGACTACATCAACCACGTTATCGAAGCGCTTCCGCTTACGGTCTACGAGGGTACGTAGATGATACTCTTCCCTTTCGTTGCTGTGCATCACCATGATCTTACGTGTGCGTAGGATAAGTTTTTCAAATTACTATGTTCCCCAACAAGCACATCTGCGATTGTTACAGCCGGGTTATCTAGACTTGTACCTCAGACTGGGTGAAGCCAAAAGCTAGCATTCTTAAGGGAATATTCGGTCGGCGGACTAAAGACGTTATACCATGTTTACATCATGAACCCCCAGATGTTACGTATACTGCGATTTTTCGATCACAGTTTGGACATGCATACTAACGCATGTTCACCCAGCGGAAGGAACCCTTAACAGAACTATTCTCCCTATAAGATGTTTCTTACAATCAACATGTAATATAACATAGCTAGCCGGATACAACATGTCTGTTCAAGCAACTATGACCCCTATTCCTGGTTTCCATGCATACCCCAGTCTATATTACCATTACGGTATTCCGAAACACTCCAAGCCTTCGGGTCCAGAGGTCAAAGCAAAAAGGTCTGCCATGACAATCGTTTTACAATCCGGCTAGGGACAAATTTGTCAATTGAACTACATAGTCACTTGGACTAAAAAACTTCTTCCTCTATGCCATCTAATAGGTTATCTAGCTTACAATCATGTTGGGAATACTTGGCTGCTATATTTACTTGGTCATATACCAGACTAACTAGAATTTCTTTTCCACTGACCCCCGAGGTCTGACCCGGGCCATATGATTCAGATCAAGCTTGGTGTACTGTGTTTTTACCATGGCCCAAGGCTGTCGGGCACCTTCTCGGTAGGCCGATATCTTCCATAATCGGAAGCACCGCCGAGCTCCCTGAAATAGCATCACAAGCTCCTCCATATTTCCTGGAGGAGAGGCGGATGACCACAAAGCTTTGGCAATGCTCCGCATGGCTTGCCGAGCTCGCTCGTGTAGTTGGGACAGCTCTTGCAGCAGGTCACCTTGAGAGCCAGACATTTCCTCTTCGGAACGGCCAGTCAGCACACCTGTAGACATAAATCTATTAGATCATTTCTTCGTTGAATTACATAAAGGTAAGGTCAAAAGCATACTGAATATGCCGCCTCGTAGCCTCCTATTCTCCTTGACAGCATCAGCTAGCTGGGCTTGCACATCTTTTAGCTTTTCGCCCAGCAGGGTATTGGAATCCTACAACTTGTTCTTTTCATCCCTAACTCGTGTCAGCACACGTTCGCTTGCAGCCAGTTGCCTTTTGGCCTCTTGTTCACCCGCCTGTGCGACTTTCAGTTCCCCTTCCAGTTGATCTGCAGATCCTGTCATCGGAAACGCAATAGTATTAACATTACTAGTATATGATTACATTTTTCTGGATGAAAGGGAGGTGTTGCCTTCTTGGATTTCTCTAGTTTGGCGGTAACTGCAGCCAGCCGGGTCTGACACTTTTCCAGCTCTTGAGACAGCAGGCTATTCTTCTCCGTGAGTGCTTGATTATACAATGATCCTTAAATCAGTTGTATCAACTGCTTCAAGTCTCGGGGGCTACTGGTATATGATTACCAAATCTGTACTTACCCACATATCTTTTAAATGCTAGTATGTGGTTCTGGCTAGCCCATCCCGAGCAGCTCGGATGTAGGCATCGGCCGAGCTGAAGGCATTGAATGCCTCTTTTCAAAAGCCGGGGCCGCGGAGAGCGGCCTTCCGGCACCGATGATTCATGGCACTCTCCACTTCAGAGTTCGTGACGGGCACGTCATCCGAATCCTATACGGAAGGACAATCCGGGGTCACTCCCATTTTAGCCTCCATCCTTAAGGCCGGGTCTGGAACCTGACTAGTGGAGGCGCAATTGGTAGGATCCTCGGATGTAGTCCGGCGAATGATCTTCCTGATAAGACACATCAGCCAGGGTCACAGTTCGATGTGATTGCTAGAGGGCACATTTAAAAAAGCCATACCTCTTTGATGAATGCTCGGCCGTGTTGTCATTTGCCTTCCTCTTCGAAGACATGCCCAGTGCGGGCGCCATTCTCTTATGAGACGTCTCTGGTGCAGCATGGCATGCTGAGCGCCTCCCCTTTGGAGCACGAGACAATGCGGTGGGTGAGGAATAACGAGGAACCTCTTTTGGAGGAGATATCTCTTGATTACTTACATGTGAGGCGGGAAGGAGGTCGGGATAGTCGGCCATGATGGCCACTTCTGTGCCATCGTAGCTCGCCTGGTAGAATACTCCATCCTCAAGCTCTACAAATATGTTCGGATCCTCTTCGAATCCGAGGTCAAGGTCTTGGTTTTGGTCCTCTGGCTGTGGGGCGGGGCTATAGATCCCCGTGGTAACCTTCCGCTATTCCTGTTACAAATGGACGGGTTAATGTCAATTAAAAGTGGCTCAAGAAAAGGATTGAGTAACATGGTTGGAGTAAAACTCACCCAGCTAGGAGGATTGTACATGGAAAATCCCTCTCGGCGCGTAAGACGAGTGAACTCCTCTTTTTCCCCTTTATACAGGTCGTCAATATTGCGGCCAGGGCGGTGAGGGAATCCGGACCCTTTCGTCCACAGCGGGAGGGGTCATCTTCCCCATTATAGTGCCACATAGGGAGCCCCCGGAATTGGAGCGGCTGAACGCCTCGCGCTATGGAAGTGGCCATCACCTCGATTATTGATAATCCAGACTGGGAGAGTGTCTTTATCTTGCCCATTAATTGTTGGTCTTCCGCACTATCCTCCTCCTCTAGGCTCCGAGGGCGCCAGCAGTGGCGTTTCTTCAATGGAGCACTGGAAAATTTGGGAAGACCCATTCGGACTGGGTCGGGGAGAGCGACGTCCTCAATATAAAACCATTCTGAGGGCCACTCCTCGGACGCCTTCTTCGGCGTCCCGGACAGGTATCCGGTCCCGGCTATGCGCCATACTTCGGCGCCGCCTACCTCGTATAAGGATCCCTTTTGGGTACGAGGGATGAGGCAAAATAGTTTCCTCCATAACTCAAAATGGGCCTCACAGCCCAGGAACAACTCGCAAAGAGCGACAAAACCCGTGATATGCAGGATGGAGGCACGAGTGAAGTTGTGCAGCTGGAGGCCGTAGTACTCCAGGAGACCTTGGAGGAAAGGGTGGATTGGAAACCCGATGCCTCTCAACAAGTAGGAAACGAAGCGCACTCTTTCCCCCCTGGTTGGACTAGGGAAATTTTCCGCCTGGGCCTCGCCATCGAAGGAGGTCAATCCTGCCCGAACAGGGACCAGATCTGCGGGGGAAGAAATGTTGGGGAACGTAGCAGAAATTCAAAAAAATTCCTACGTAACACCAAGATCTATCTATGGAGAGACCAGCAACGAGTAGAAAGGGGAGTGCATCTACATACCCTTGTAGATCGCTAAGCGGAAGCGTTCAAGTGAACGGGGTTGATGGAGTCGTACTCGTCGTGATTCAAATCACCGATGATCCTAGTGCCGAACGGACGGCACCTCTGCGTTCAACACACGTACAGCTCGACGATGTCTCCCACGCCTTGATCCAGCAAGGAGAGAGGGAGAGGTTGAGGAAGACTCCATCCAGCAGCAGCACAACGGCGTGGTGGTGATGGAGGAGCGTGGCAATCCTGCAGGGCTTCGCCAAGCACCTACGGGAGAGGAGGAGGTGTCACGGGAGGGAGGGAGGCGCCAAGGGCTCAGGTATGGATGCCCTCCCTCCCCTCCACTATATATAGGGGCAAGGGAGAGGGGGGAGGCGCAGCCTTGCCCCTTACTCCAAGAAAGGGGTGCGGCCAAGAGGGGGGGAGGAGTCCATCCTCCCCAAGGCACCTCGGAGGTGCCTTCCCCATTGATGACTCTTCCCTCTAGGGTTCCCTAGGCGCATGGGCCTCTTGGGGCTGGTGCCCTTGGCCCATGTAGGCCAAGGCGCACCCCCGACAGCCCATGTGGCCCCCCGGGGTAGGCGGCCCCACCCAGTGGGCCCCCGGGACCCTTCCGATGGTCCCGGTACAATACCGATGACCCCGAAACTTGTCCCGATGGCCGAAACAGGACTTCCTATATATAAATCTTTACCTCCGGACCATTCCGGAACTCCTCGTGACGTCCGGGATCTCATCCGGGACTCCGAACAACATTCGGTTACCACATACAAGCTTCCTTTATAACCCTAGCGCCATCAAACCTTAAGTGTGTAGACCCTACGGGTTCGGGAGACATGCAGACATGACCGAGACGTTCTCCGGTCAATAACCAACAACGGGATCTGGATACCCATGATGGCTCCCACATGTTCCACGATGATCTCATCGGATGAACCACGATGTCAAGGACTTTATCAATCCCGTATTCCATTCCCTTTGTCTATCGGTATGTTACTTGCCCGAGATTCGATCGTCGGTATCCAATACCTTGTTCAATCTCGTTACCGGCAAGTCACTTTACTCGTTCCGTAACACATCATCCCGTGATCAACTCCTTGGTCACATTGCGCATATGATGATGTCCTACCGAGTGGGCCCAGAGATACCTCTCCGTTTACACGGAGTGACAAATCCCAGTCTCGATCCGCATAAAACAATAGGTACTTTCGGAGATACCTGTAGTGCACCTTTATAGTCACCCAGTTATGTTGTGACGTTTGATACACCCAAAGCACTCCTACGGTATCCAGGAGTTACACGATCTCATGGTCAAAGGAACAGATACTTGACATTGGCAAAGCTCTAGCAAATGAACTACTCGATCTTTGTGCTATGCTTAGGATTGGGTCTTGTCCATCACATCATTCTCCTAATGATGTGATCCCGTTATCAACGACATCCAATGTCCATAGCCAGGAAACCATGACTATCTGTTGATCACAACGAGCTAGTCAACTAGAGGCTCACTAGGGACATATTGTGGTCTATGTATTCACACGTGTATTACGATTTCCGGATAATACAGTTATAGCATGAATAAAAGACAATTATCATGAACAAGGAAATATAATAATAATACTTTTATTATTGCCTCTAGGGCATATTTCCAACAAGAAATTCCTGCATTTGAAGCTTAATCAGCTGATCGTGGGGTATGGAACATCTGTCCCAATCGCCTTTTTCGGAGCCGTGGGGGTGGGAGGAAGAATTGGGAAAGCTAGTCATGTTGGGATGGTTTCTCCTAGTGAGCACTAAGGATTTTCCGCTTGATGTGGAATGAGATCTGAGATCCAATATCTTTAAATAGATGCCTTTCTTACATGGCCGGGGTGTTATGTGCAAAAATACCCTGACCTCTCGTATCCGCTCGACACGTGGAAGCAGAAGCGTTGGAGGCACGGAAGCCGAAGGGTGTGACATTAAAACACAAACCGAGTACAACTTTTCAGGTCAGGTACTTTGAAGTAATCGGAGAAGGAACCCGCCTTGCAATGTCGAAGATGATCAGCGTGCCGGATATATCATCATTGAAGCCTGGTTTGGGGTGTACTGAGGGAGTCCTGGATTAAGGGGTCCCTGGGCGTCCAAACTATGTAACATAGGTCGGACTAACGGGATATGAAGATACAAGACAGAAGACTTCCTCCCGTGTCTGAATGGTACTCTCCTTTGTGTGGATGGCAAGCTTGGCATTCGGATATGTAGATTCTTTCCTTTGTAAACCGACTCTGTACAACCCTAGGCCCCTTCGGTGTCTATATAAACCGAAGGGTTTAGTCCGTAGGGGCAATCACAATCATACAGGCTAGACATCTAGGGTTTAGCCATTACGATCTCATGGTAGATCAACTCTTGTAATCCTCATATTCATCTAGATCAATCACGTAGGAAGTAGGGTATTACCTCCATTAAGAGGGCCCGAACCTGGGTAAACATCGTGTCCCCCGTCTCTTGTTACCATCGACCCTAGATGCACAGTTCGGGACCCCCTACCCGAGATCCACCGGTTTTGACACCGAAAAGAGGGAAGAAGGGCCACGAGGTGGCATGCGCCTCCCCCCTGCCCAAACCGAATTGGACGAGGGGTGGGGGCGATACCCCTCCTTTCCTTCTCCCTCTCCCTCCTTTCCTTCTTTCCTACTCCGAAAAGGAAAGGGAATCCTACTAGGACTTGGGAGTCTTAGTAGGACTCCCTACACTTGGCGTGCCCCTAGGAGGTCCGGCCTCTCTCCCTCCCTCCTTTATATACGTGGGAAGGGGGCACCCCAAAGGCACACCAAGTCTTCTCTTAGCCACGTGCGGTGCGCCCATCCATAGTTACACACCTCGATCATATCATCTTAGTGCTTAGCCGAAGCCCTGTGCTGGTAACTTCATCCTCACCGTCACCATGCCGTCGTGCTAACAGAACTCTCCCTCGTCCTCAACTGGATCAAGAGCTCGAGGGACATCATCATGCTGAACATGTGCTGAACACGGAGGTGCCGTATGTTCGGTACTTGGATTGGTTGGATCGTTAAGATGTTCGACTACATCAACCACGTTACTAAACACTTCCGCTTTCGGTCTACGAGGGTACGTGGACACACTCTCCCATCTCAATTCCATGCATCTCCTAGATAGATCTTGTGTGATCGCAGGTAAATTTTATGAAATACTGCGTTCCCCAACACAGCATGGGCGCGAGGCGGAGCGTGAACGTTGGCAGCGAGCGCATATGCCCATCATCAACAGTGAGCTCCTCGAGCTAATCTAGGGCGGGGGATCGGAACCAGTCATCAAGCTTGGCTCGGACCTTGCCGTTGGAACTGAACTTGCCCATTCTAAGGCCTCTGGTTGGGCTAAGGTGACTGTCGAGGATCTTGGAGAATGCATCCAAGTTGCGATAGCCATGGCAGAGCTCGTGGGTGTCGATGAGGTCGAGAGGGCTGGAGTTCCATAGGGGGCACCACCGCCGGGAAAGGACGGTTGTCCGCACCCCATATTTGATTGGGAGGAGGGAGATGATGATTGTCAACATATCATCGGGGAGGCTGTTGATGAAGTCTAGGCCTGCTGGAGTCGCTTGCGGTTCTAGCTCGCCCCGCCTCTACTTATTGGCAGCCCCGTTCTCCACCTCCGGAGTCTCCTTGTCAGCGGCGCTTTCTGATAGAATTGGGAGTACAGGGAATATTTAGGTAAAACATGGCAATAGAAAAGTGTATTGGTAACTAGAAGTTATTAGGTAGGAATATAGTAAGAAAAGGGAAAACAATTGGTTACTTAAATACTACACAATTCATTTGATATTGTTGGGTAAGTCAACATGCAGATAGTTGAAAAGAAAACTTACAGATGTAGGGTGGAACCCTAAGTGGCCGATCTTTCACGAAAGGAGCAGATCCCGCGATGAACATGACGAACATGAGGGGAAACACAAGGGGAAAATCACAAAGGGAACACAAGAGAACACTCAAACCAACAAGCATGATCACACATATGCTAGATCTTCGAAACACGAGAGGAGATACAACATCCACGATCAACAAGGGACAATACACAATAACTGGTTCTTCTCCAAAGGAGGTCTTGATGATCTTCTCCGCGAGGAGGTCTTGAATCCAAAGGGATCTTCTCCGAAGAGGGGCCGCGGTCTCTCTCAAGGAGTAGATCCGATGTGGATGAGCAAAGCTCTATCTCTAAATGGGCTACTACTTTGCTGACCTTAGAAAGGATGAGGGGAGGTATATTTATAGTCTAGAGCCACGAAGGGGTAAGTGAGGGGCGAAGGGGCACATGGGCCTTGGGCCCGATCTCTGTGCGAAGACAGGCGTCGGACGTCCGGTGGGTGTCGGACATCCGGAGGCTCGGGACGGTCCGGACGTCCGGAAGTCTTCGGACATTCGTAAATAGCGTTCCATCGCCGTGGCACCAGTCGTCCAGTGGTTCTCGGTCGTCCGGGGCCTGGGGAGTGTCGGACGTCCGGTCCGCGTCAGTCATCCGGTCACTGTAGCATTTGTGGGCTGACTCTTCAGGCTGGTGTAAGCTCCAGGGGTCGGACGTCCGGCGAGGTCCGGTCGTCCGGAGGCTTTAAACTTTAGGCAGTTTCTTCTCTTGGTCCTTGTACTTGGCGTCCTCGCTAGCTCGTCCATTGGATGTGGTGGCTCCGTGGCTTTCCTCTAAGTACCTAATCATGCATAGCACGCATGTTGGAGGTAGTAGCCATGCCTCACATGTACAAAGTGAAAGTTCGGAGAGGAGCGAGTTCACCTTGTGTCCAAAGGCGTATGTTCGAGGTCTCGTCATATGTCCTCTTGGGGCTTGGAGGGTAGTCGGAGTGTACATGGGGATGAACGTGCGATGCTCTGCATCATCTCCACCCCCCTTGGAAAAGATCCGACCTCAGATCATGATCCTCATCGCCATGGGAACAGTTGTCGTGGGCGTACTTGTAGTTGGACGAAGTGGAAGTCATGGTGCAATCCAAGTACTCCAAGTTGTCGCCGGGGGAGTATATATGCAAAAGGAGCAAACATAAAGAACACTCAGAAATACAACAGTTAGCACACACAAAGGGTCCATCATGTAAGAATGAGTCCATTCGGCAAGATTGTTTGTGACAAAGCGCATGAAGCTTATGAAGATGATGTAGAATGATATGCAAAGCATTCATGGGAGAAAAAGCATTCATTGTGCACACAAATGTGTCGTCAATATGATCAATGCAGCCTCGGTGCAAAATGGTGTCATAGTGAGACGGTTTATCAAGAGCATAAATATGGCAATGGATGCTCAATATGTGTATGTGATCATGCAATTGCTGGTGGGGAATATGATCATGATGTAAGAATATGCCTTCAAGGAAGATCACAACAAATTTGCTAAGGAAATGCATAAGCTCATATATCAGGGATGACATGGGAATACAAGATGAAACAATGCAATCATAATGTGTGTCAATCCATGCATAGGGTGCAAATTTGTCATGTGTATGATATGTCCATCGAGCATGACATGTGTGAGCACAATCAACAAATATGGAGGTGTTGGTGTACCAATGCTCGATGTTGTGGCATGAGTGGAGGTTCGAAGGTGCATCCAATAAGTCCGAGCGCTCCTCATTTTGAAGGTCCCTAGAGCCAATCTCCGATGTCGCTCCTCCGTTCGCGAGATGTATCATGTAGACAACAAGAAAGAGACAACAATGAAATAGTGACCCATGCAATATTCGTATTTGAGGATGGCTCAAAGGGAAGGAGTTCACCTTTAGGAGATTCTCGCAAATGTTGGTGTTGCACATCGTGTATGCCTTCGCATGACCAATTTGTCGAATAATGGCACCGCCTTATGAATCTTCCAAAATGAAAGAACATGACAACCACTTGGAACAACAAATGAGGTTAGGGGAAGTGCAAAACCTATCATTCATGTGGTAAGATACCCAACAAGTGTATGCATCATGCTCATCATAAGAAAGGACAAGGGAGCATTTCATAGTATGGTGGCATATGATGCGAGAACAACCAAATACAATAGGCGCAAGTAAACAAACATGCATCACAAGTAATATGTCCATGTCTCCATGATCAATAAGCATAACAAGTTGGCACTCAATACAAGGGGATATGAGAGATGCCACTAATGGAGACAAGAGACAATGATCAAGATAAATCATGTGAGAAGCAAGAGCATATATGTCATCAACCCAAGAAAGCGAGTAATAGTGGAACATGGGTGATGCGACAAAGCAAGCAATCATAACAATCAAGTAGGGCAAGCTAGTAGTGCAAAGATGCAACATACCAGAAGGAATCATGGCAATCATGTCATGTTTGCAAATAATGAGCATATATGATGCACATGACATATGACAACCATGAAAACAAGATATGAGCAAGAGATCATCAATGTATTGGCCAGAGGCCATATGTAAATAGCAATGGGACATCATGACTCTCCCAACACAACAAGGATCAATAGCATGAGGCACATGATAAACATGGCAATAGCAACAAGGATCTCCACCAAGCATGCAAATACACATATGAGTAGTAAAATGGTGAATCATGGGTATATGCAAGCAAGGGTCACAATCGCATGGCAAAGACATAGAAAGAGGCATAGCATGCAAAGTGAACACGAGAGAATGGGCATAACATAACAAGTGATATATAGCCGAAAGCCATGTGAGAGCCAAGTAAAAGGAATGCGTGAAGTTGTGGCGTGAAGGGAATGGTGGGAAGGACAATCCACGGGATCCCAAGCCATCTTTGCTCTGAAGAGCTCATTTAGTCAACTCTCGGGGATTGAGAGGTTGACGAGTATACATGAGTACCTACACAAAACAAAGACAAAGGAAAATTTGTGTGCTCATGGTATATGTACACATCATCCATCATGATGCGCACGTGTTTGTGTTGGTTAGCACAAGATATCCAATGCTCAAATAAATGAGATGCGTGGTATAGAAACATGTCATCCATCATGATAGGTTTGTTGTTATGTATAGCATAATGGAGACTCAAATTGTGTAATGCATCATGGGATATATGTAGAGCATTGTTATTCATGGAATGCATGTGGTGCAAGCAATTATGGGAATCATGCAAAGTATGGAATGCATCAAAATCTCCTAATATGTATGAGGAAACTATGGGGGTCTCGTCATGATCATTAGTGGAAACATCACATGGATAATATTGACAACATCTAAAATAAAGCATATTTGGGACAATGTGATCATGGCATGGTATAGTAGATGAATTGCTCAAATCATGTAAAGGAAGCATGGCAATATCATCATATGAAAAACAAAAGCCAATGACCATCATCTCTTCATCTATGCCATAAGTGCAAATGGGATTTATTTTAATGGGGCATGCATAGCTACTATGTTGAGATTGAAATGATGCAATATGGGACATCTCACTCATAGTCTATGACAAGTTTAAAGGATTGTCACATGATATCCTATGGAGCATAGCATCACAACTAGGCAAATCAACATGCTCATCATCATATTCATCATAAAATGGTAAGTTATTACATGAAGAATTCGCACTAGCATGAAGCATAGGAATAGGTGCATCAACATCATGCAAGCAATCATTGGTGAGATAGTCCACTAGTGGGAGAAGATAAGCACCATCACCTATGTTACCTTTGGAGCATCGCTCATGTGTTGTAGGTGAGGTGTCGAAGACCGGGTCGTGGTCATCTTCATCTTGATGGAACCATGTGGGGGGTGCATCATCGTCCACCATGGCCATCGTCATCTCCATTGGAGGTATGGACTCGTCGAGTATAGGCGTGTCGTCATGTAGGAGACCTAGCACCAAAGAAGAAAACACACTCAGATTAGAGGTTAGGTCGTTAGAAATCATAGTGGCCTCACATGTCGTGTCAACTACCTCACTCACTAAGTGTTGTGGCTCACTCACTCCCTCTTGGATGCTCTCACTCATATGGTTGGTGGAGTCACTCAAATGGCTCTCAACCTCACATAGAATGTGTGGCATGCTCTCAAGTGTTGGGCTAGTGGTGGTCACACTCATCATCTCATAGGAAATGCTCCCAATGTCACGTATGGTTGAGTCACTCATGTGGTGGTGGCTCTCCTCACATGGCAATTGGGGCATCTCGTCATATGTGGGTGTCGGAGATATGTAGGTGCAAATGTCTCCATGCTCAATCATGTCATAGTCGTAGCCGTGGATGAAGGCCGAAGATGGCACATCATCACTCTCCTCTAGGACCTAAGATAAGGTCTCATGTGCGGTCTCGTAGCTTGACTCGGAGTATGAGTCCAATATGGGCGTCGTCTTCATGTTGTCGAAGAGGTTCGTGCTCGTCATCGTGGTTGAAGGGGATGGCCCTTGCTCGACCTTCTTTTCACTGTCTTGTTGTAGGAGGCCCATATTATGTGGCACCTCATTGCTCGTCTCCATGACCAAAGGGAATTTCCCATGCTCGGTCATCTTCCTTGAGGGGATTCCAAAGAAGGAAGTGTCGCCCTCTCTTGTAGGTGGTCACCTCGTTGGTGAAGATGTCGATGTAGGCGAACTCATGGGAAGTAGGCTAAGATTCCGTACATCCGAAGGTGAAGATGCCTCAAGAACACTTGGCGAAGATGCGGAAGTGGTTGGTGTAGCCGTAGCTCCGTCTTGGTGGTGCTTGTCTCGCGGTCTTCTCTTGTGCTCATGATGTTTGAACTTGGCAAGAAGTAGGGCTTGTTGGGACTTGTGCATTTGCGCTCGTGGAGCATCATCATGATGATGGTGTTGTTGTCGTGCTTGAGCTCGTAGTAGATGTCGTTCGTCGTCGTCGTCGTGCACATGTTGCTTGGAGGTTATTTGCCCTTCATTATGATGTGTATCATGAACGTGATGGTGGTCGCCATGGAGATGTGGACGTGGGTGACTTGCACTCTTATCACTTGGGCGCTCCGAAGACTTGTGACTTGAACGTCGCCGCCTTGAGGATGATGAAGCGGAAGAACGGTTGATCAACAAAGTTTGAATCTCCTCCACCCTTGCATCTTGCTCCTCCTTTTATGCGGAAAGCTTGTTGTCGATGTAGTCCATTTTCCTCGCTTTGGAGTGGCGCATTTCAATGGAGAGGTTCTCGATGAGATCTCTCAATCTTGATTGTGCGCCTTGCATTTGTTGTTGTAGATCGAAGATCGACGCTTTGGTGTTTTAGTTGTTCCCGCCTTCATTGTTGTCGAACACCGGAGATGAAATGCCTTGCCTATCCATCACAGTACTGGCGCAAATATGAGTGGAGAAAGGAGAAGTATTATACCAAATGTACCTTGACCGATGTTGAAGATGGATCAATGATAACTCAATGATGTAACAAGGATATAGCACAATTGGTACCAATTCTTGTCGGTTTCTCACACCTAAACAAAATAAGGCTTATGGTGGAGCTCGGTGAGGATAGTGGCACAAAAATTTGATGCAAAATGTTAGCAAGAGTCAATAATGTTAAAAGATATTCACAAATTCGCAAGTAAAACAAGTAGACCAATAGCAATATGTGGTACACGGAAACACACACACGGATAGATAAATGGGGTCGTGTAACCAAGGAATGAGCACAAAATGTGGAATCCACGGAAAACGCTCGTGTTTCACAACTCAAGAGAGATGCTAGCACCATTGCTCAATAGGCGGATACGACACTTGTGCACAACCTAGTAGATGCAAAATGTATGAACTTTCTATCCCAAGTATGCTATGTGTATGATGTTCTGGTGGTATGATCCAAGATGATCGGATATGACAATCTTATGTGCAATGTGGTATGATGCTATGGCACTTGCTTACAAGCTCTTTGTTCACTCTTTTTCTTTGCTTAAAAGCTTATTCTCTTTTTTTGTATATGGCCACAATGCGAAATGCACAAACCAAGATAGCAATTGGGTATATATGGGAACAAACTTGTGGCACAAGGGATGATATCGTACCAATATTATATGGTATGGTATGTATGCAATGGAAGGTGTAGACCACTAATGTGCACAAGTAACATTGCCGGCAATACTCAAATGCTAGTCTCGATAGGCAAGTGACACAAAATGGGCTAGGGGTTATCAATGCAATGGCAAGGGAGTATACAATGGAGGGATACCACGATACCAAGATGATATGGAGGTTACCGTCGATGTCAATTATGAGTGGTCGTGATCTTGATGGAGATACCAAGATGATGGAGACTCGTCCCTAAGTAGCCGAAACACCTTAGGAAACGGAAAAACCACGAACTCAAAATCTCAAATGTCAAATGGTGGTAGCGGGATGCAGTGGTGGTTGGGAAGCTCATTGGGATTGCGGAAATGGAGGGTAGGTTGGTGGACCATACATGGTGTTGGAGTTGGAAGCACGGTCCCTAAGTAGCCGAAACACCTTAGGAGACACAAATCACAACACAAACAAAATTGGGTTAAGTTGGTGTGGCGGAAGTATATTGTGGGTAAGCCTATGTGGTAGTGGTGGTGGTGGATGATGAAGAAGAAACCGTCCCTATGTAGCCTAAACACATTAGGAGACTCAAATCACAACTCAAACAACCACTAATGCAAAGGGGAACAAAATTGGTTAGGTTGCGGAAGTCGGTGGTGGTGTAGCGGATGAAGTGGTGGAAGCCCTAGGCAAAGATGCCAAAGTTCCAAAAATTTGATGGATTCCAATGATGTTGGTGGTATTTTTTTGGGAAGGGGGATGTCAAGAGCTTCAAAAACGAGCTAAAGAACGTCAAAATCGAAGTTCGGATGAATTAGTTATGGCCAAAACAAGAATCAGCCGAAGTCAATATCTACAAGTTACGGACGTCCTTAAAGGACGGATGTCCGGTCGGGCTCGGAAGTCCGTAAATTCTATTCTGTTGGTTGGTTCCGGTCATCCGGTAAGTTGCAGACATCCAGTCGTTCGGGAGGCTCCGGACGTCCGTAAAAACGTCGGTCGTCCGGTGGGTCTGGGTCAACGCGACATTTCAGATCCAGGACGCGACTTTGGGCGGAAATTGGGGATTTAGGTGCCAAAATTGATGAGATTTTGTGAATGGAAAGTGGGGAAACTTGGGGAAATGCTAGATCCACTTGAAACCAAGCAAATCCTTGGATCAAATCCAAAAAACTTCATCACAGCAACAAATCACAAAAAAAATTAGGGCTTTTTTTGTGGGGATTTTCAAAATTGAGGAAGAACACAACAAAATCAAGCTAGAAAACAAAGAGGGAAGGCTCATAAGTTGTGATCAACTTGGCTCATGATACCAAGATGATATCATGAGACAAGCTGGCACTGATCCAAGATGATGTAGGGTGGAATCCTAAGTGGCCGATCTTTCACGAAAGGAGCGGATCCTGTGATGAACATGACGAACGCGAGGGGAAACACGAGGGGAAAATCACAAGGGGAACAAAAGAGAACACTCAAACCAACAAGTATGATCACACATATGCTAGATCCTTGAAACACGAGAGGAGATACAAGATCCACGATCAACAAGAGACGATACACGGTAACCGTTTTTCTCCAAAGGAGGTCTTGATGGTCTTCTCCGCGAGGAGGTCTTGAATCCAAAGGGATCTTCTTCGAAGAGGGGCCGCGGTCTCTCTCAAGGAGTAGATCCGATGTGGATGAGCAAAGCTCTATCTCTAAATGAGCTACTACTTTGCTGACCCTAGAAAGGATGAGGGGAAGGTCTATTTATAGTCTAGAGGCATGAAGGGGTAAGTGAGGGGCGAAGGGGTACACGGGCCTCGGGCCCAATCTCTGTGCGCAACAGGCGTCGGGCATCCGGTGGGTGACGGACGTCCGGAGGCTCGGGACGGTCCGGATGTCTGGAAGTCTTCGGACTTCCGTAAATAGCATTCCGTCGCCGTGACACCGGTCGTCCGGTGGCGCTCGGTTATCTGGGGCCTGGGGAGTGTCGGACGTCCATTCCGCGTTGGTCGTCCGGCCACTGTAGCAATCACGGGCTGACTCTGCAGGCTTGTGTAAGCTCCAGGGGCTGGAAGTCCGGCGAGGTCCGGTCGTCCGGAGGCTGTAAACTTCGGGCAGTTTCTTCTCTTGGTCCTTGTACTTGGCATCCTCGCTAGCTCGTCCGTTGGATGGGGTGGCTCCGTGGCGTTCCTCTAAGTACCTGATCATGCATAGCACACACGTTGAAGGTAGTAGCCATGTATCACATGTAGAAAGTGAAGGTTCGGGGAGGAGCGAGTTCATCTTGTGTCCAATGGCGTATCTTCAAGGTCTCGTCATATGTCCTCTTGGGGATTGGAGGGTAGTCGAAGTGTACATGGGGATGAACGTGGGATTCTCCACATCACTTACTTCGAACAAAGTCTGGATAGATGATATCGTCGGGGAAGTTAGCATATATCTCATGACCAGGCCCTTTTATGTGCAGTGCAATTCTAGTGCCAGCTTTTAGTTCATAAAACTTAGAAATTTATTTCTAAAAGCCATTGCCAAAAGAGGAGTCACCACGTTCATCAAGTCTTACAGTAGCAACGATTGTAAATCCATGGTTTGTGTGTATTATGACATCCCTGCAGTCTTGATTTATGTAAAGGGAAAGATTGTGCACTACAGATTCTGTTGCATAGCAAGGGACGCGCTGCAGAAAATGGTAGGATTGTTAAAGAGTATATGGTAACATGCAAATATGGGCCCATATTGAAAGAACTATACAACAGTCGAAATCGAAGGACAAAAATCTATAATTAAACAGATAGGGTAAACATGATGTCATGGAAATCTTAGAGTAATCGAAGGAACAATACATCATTAATTTGCCTAATATAGAAAGAAGAGGGGGGAAATCCCCTTTGACGTATATGATGCATGTGGCACCATTTATCCAAATGTAGTAATATTTAGAATATGTTCAAGAAAGTAGGCCATGCCAGCCGATTTAGGGTGAGATTGAACATACCGCGTGCATCCTCAAGTCATCTGGTACGTTGAGATGGAATGTCTGGTGGAGGCCGTAAGGTCATGATGTGTCCGCGCACTGTACACTCTATGAATGGAAGAAAACCCTCAAATCAAGTCGAATAAAAATGAATTCATGGAGATTTCGGCCCGGTGATTAAAGGAGGCAGATGAACTGGGATAAGAGATGAGATAATATCTCATTAAATTAGTTACCTTGTTGTCCATGAGAAAGAACCCTCAGTACAGCAGATTCCCCAACCGAGCAGAGCTGGGTCGACCACGAGCAGCGTCAAGAAAGTTGATGGCGATAGGCGGCGGCAAGCAGAAGTGGCCAAATGCGGTGGGCTTTGCCTGCAGCTTGGCGGCGGCAGCAGGCGTCAAGCTAAGTGGTTATAGCCGCGATAGGCGGTGCCATGCATAGACGCGGAGGAGCTTGTGCAGGTGGTAATGGCGACCGGAGGGGGTGGCTGGCGGGGTGAGGGTTTTTGTGACGTGGGGATGGTGAGGGTTTTCCTTTTTGGTTTTTGAATTGGGTGGTGAGGGTTTTCTGTCCCACAAAGAATTTTGGAGTCGACGGTTTGCTAGAGCCAACCGTGTGTCATTGACGCAACAAGCAAAATGAAAGTCATTGCACGGGGTTCCAATTTTGGGAACCGTGCACTAGTATGCATCGGTGCTATACAAACGGTTTTTAACCCCTTTCCGCTACAACATTTGGAATCATCGCCTAGTGAGTGTGGGTGATAGGGGGTCCTTCCGACATGACCCAGAAATCGTCGGGGATAGGCCCTCCTGGGACACAGGCTAGGGCCGTGTGCGGTCGGACGAGGCATCGAAACCCAAACATTTCAGTAGGATGTACATCCCACACGGTAATCCAAGAAAATCATTTCCGTAGGTATGTACATCCCACATGGTGAATCCCAGAAAAACATTTCCGTTCGTATGTATATCACACACAGTCAATCCAAGGAATACATTTCCGTTCTTATGTACATCCCAAACAGTCAATCCAGGGAAAACGTTTCCGTTCGTACATACATCCCACACAGTTTTATGTGTAGGCTCGTGTATGAAAGGTGTAACTATCACACACGGTCTACCTTGGTTAACTGTTTGCTTTTATCAACTATATCACACACGATTTGATGAAGAAAACTTTGTGGCATTGGGCTATCCATCGCAAGCGCTTTTACTACTAGAACTGTTTGCAAAGGTCCATGGCACATTTAGCAGGTTTATTAGTTTACAATTAATAATTCCGGTATTACACAAATTCACATTTCATATTGAACAGTTGTTCGCCAATTTCATATCAGGCACAAAAATATATTATAACATCACGGTACGGTAGCTACATGAAAATAGCACCGTACAACATATAGCTAGTTCAACTTCATAAGAACAATATATTCATTTCCCTAATCGAGATCATCTAGGCTCGTCTTATCCACCTCTGCTTTCTGTTCAGTAAGACCCTGTTTTGCATGGGCCAACTGGGAAAGTGCCTCCTCCGTTGCCAACACCATCATAGCAAAGTCTGATTTAAAAAATCTGAGCTCATTCTCCACCTTCAACTTTTTATCCCGCATCTTCAAATATTCTCCAGAGCTTCGCTAGGCACATCTTCAAAGACTGTAGCCACTCTTGATCAACCCACTCCAAGTAAGAACACTTCCGCTCATCCTATAATATTTAAAACTAGATCAGCAACAATTGTAGGGGAAACGGGTTTATAGCAACATAGAAAATCACCAATGCTTATTTTGAAAAACTGAAGAAACATGTTAATTATGACATATCTTTTCAAAAAGATCAATGTGCAAATGAAATAATTGGTACTAAGACAACTACCAAATTATGGAACATTAGAAGCTATAATTAACTATAACAACGCTACAAGTTCTTACTCATGTACAATAAATAACAAATTGAACATTTTATGAGGAAGGTAAATATAACTGCAACAGCATAGCGACAGTGTTTGGATGACAGCAAATTGATACTAACAGGTGTGTACATGCACAAATTTAGTAACATAGGACTATTAGCACTAAGGCCGTCCACTATGTATGCCAAAACTTTAGTAAAGACAACTGTTTCTACATCTCACACCGGTGCCCTGCACTGGCGAGCCGATGCAGCGACAAAAAAATCAGGGACCTGAACTCCAGAGCACGTAGTTTCTCCGATGCCCAGTTCCTTCGTGCCATAAAGATTTAGTATTTTATTGCTTGGCTGCTCAATGTGTCGACCAAAGTTGGCTGCACAATGTGTCGACCAAAGTTTGCTGCACAAACTGCTGAAGTGATGCCAAATAATTTTCTAATGGCACCGCTGATGAGATAGCAACAGTTTAAGATACTAGGTACAACTGTGACACTGTCTTCGGATGCGTTTGTTTGAAGGTGTGGTATGAATGGTTTCGAACCGCGACAGTGTCTGAATCATATCTAACAAATGATTTGTAACAACGAAAGAGGGTCTAACCTTCTCTGCACATGCCAGAAACTTCCTCCCACTGTCCACAGAATCAAATGCAACTAGCTTCACGCATGGAGATTGATGGTGACAACGAGCAAATAGATCTTCATCCACCCCACTCCATTCGTTGCCACTGATGGTCCTAGGGAGCTACAAGAGGAAGAAATGACTAAAATTGACCGCTGGGTAAAAATCCTTCATTCCAAGTCATAGCCCGAGAGAGAGAAGAGAGGCATACCCGGGTGGTGAAGGAGTCAGAGGAGGAGGAGGAACCGCTGGAGAGGTCTTTGAAGAAGACCATGGCGACCCCGGCAGTAGGATGCGAGATGGCGAGAGCAAGGAAGCGACTATAGCTTAGCAAGGAAGGAGGAAACCGGGGAAATTTGACTTGTGGTCGGGGAGAAAAGGGGGCGGGGAAGGGGGAAGGGGGTAGGTATTTTGGTGATAGGCCAAAATTTTGCAAATGTGGAGGGAAACTTTGCTCGCGGTGCCGCCGGACCATTCACTTTGAACGATTGTGTGCATCACAAACAATTCTTCTGCTTTACATGCAAGGGATGAGTTTGATAATTCAAATTTTGGTGGAAATTTCCCCGGGTACATAATTGCATAATTTAACATCACTTGCTAACTTGGGCACACAAAGATCGTACAGCAGATAGACCACACTTACTGAATCGAGCAATTTTAGTAATTAAACAGAGCTAGTTGACCTAAACATTTCTCTAACAAAAGACCAGCATTAAAAACAAAGCCTAAGTACGCATAATTTGAACAAATCCGCCGTCGCGCCGGCCTATGCATCACCGGTGTGACATGAGACGTCGATGACTTGTCCTGGCGACAAGCCGCCATTGGTGGACTCCGCGTCCCCCTTGCTGAAGTCAACCGCGTCCACGTCCTCGTCCTCCTCCTCGTCCTCGACGCCTCCCTCAAGGTTGTAGTGCTTGTAGTGGTGGCTGCGCCAGAGCTCGTGTTGGTACTCCACCACCGATTCCTCGATGGATAGACTCTTCTCTACCTCGACCTCAGCCACGCGCAACTCCTCCTCCCGGCGCTCCTTGATCTACGCTGCCTCCTGCATCTCCAGCTCCCACTCGGTGACCTCATGAGGAAGCAGGTGCTCCATGGCCACCGCCGCCTTTTCAGACATGGGTAGCATGCTGGAGTTAGAGGTGGCCTGGAATATCTTGGCGTGTGCATCCTCGATCTTGGCATGGATGGCCTCGACTCGGGCCAGGGCGACATCAGCGGCACGGACGGCAGCTCGAGCGTTCTCGGTGTTTGCAGCCGCTGTCGCAGCAGCAGCTGCCTTGTCGGCTGCTGCAGACGTCCTCTCGGCCAAAGCGTCCGTGCTCAATGCGGATGCGGAGGCACTCTCAGCATAGGCGGCCGCGCTCTTGGCGCAGGCGGCAGCGCTCAGGGGAGATGCGGCCATCATACAGGCCTTCACGAAGTGTTTCCACATCATCATCTTTGCAAGAAAGGGGGTGCAGGAATGGGGATCGGGATTCGTGGATTCGGGGGTTGCCGGCACTGGAGCAGACGAGCCAGTGAAGCTTAAGGAGGGAGACCTAAATAGACCCAGATATTTTCATCGCAAACGGTTCCTAGAAAACAACTGTGTGCTATTGTAGATATTTTTTATTAGCTGTGAAAGATGAACTTGGAGTAAAGTGGCAACGGATGGTGTTTTAAATGAACGAGAAATTTTGTAGAACTAATACAACTATCACGTCAAATTTTGGAAAATATCAGGGGTCATTTGACCTTTTAAGACATTTAAGTGGGTTTTTAGCCATTTAATGGCCGTAATTGAAATTTGAACTACATGTACATGCCACAGCAAACCATAACGGTTTGAAAACTCATATTTCGTGTAATTGTGTGTGATTTAAATCCATGTGCAGTAAATTGGAACGAATTTTCAAACATATTGGTCTAATGGCTATGACACAATTAAGCATCGAGTGACATGGCATTTTAATTCCAAAAAATAAAAAAAATCAGAAACACATGAAACCTTGGTTGATGTAATGTCATGCCACCAAAATGATGTGGTAAGAAAATTGGCATGTTTGACGAAAGTTTGGGCACGCACCCCTCACAAATCGGAGCAACTCACTAGAAGGCTCGTGGTTCCAAGAGGGAACAATGCATGTTTGATGACGAATGGGGGATAGCTTGCTCTTACGGCCTTCAGTTCTTTTTCTATGTCTAATGTGCACTCCTACAACCATAATGTGAAATTTTTAAAAATTCTAGGGGTCATTTGACCTTTTAAAGACATTTAAGTGATTTTCTAGCCATTTAATGACCGTAATTCAAATTTGAACTACATCTATATGCAACGCCTAACCAAAATGGTTTGAAAAATCATATTTGTGTACTTGAGTGTGAGTTAATTCCATGTGCAGTAAACTAGAAGGAATTTTCAAACATATTTGTCTCACAACATGGACACATGCATACGTATGCATGGAGTGACATGGCATTTTAATTCCAAAAAAAATCAGAAACACATGAAACCTTGGTTGATGTAATGTCATGCCACCAAGATGATGTGGTAAAGAAATTGGCATGTTTGATGAAAGTTTGGACACACACCCCTCACAAACCGGAGCAAACTCACTAGAAGGTCCGTGGTTCCGAGAGGGAACAATGCATGTTTGATGACAAACGGGAGATAGCTTCCTCTTATGGCCTTCAATTTTTTCTATGTCTAACATGCACTACTACAACTGTAATGTGAAATTTTGGAAAATTCTTGGGGTCATTTGACCTTCTGAAGACATTTAAGTGATTTTATAACCATTTAATGACCGTAATTCAAATTTGAACTACATCTACATGCAACGCCTAACCAAACGGTTTGAAAAATCATATCTGTGTACTTGTGTGCAAGTTAATTCCATGTGTAGTAAATTAGAAGGAATTTTCAAACATATTGGTCTCATGGCATGGACACATGCATACGTATGCATGGAGTGACATGGCATTTTTATTCCAAAAAATAAAAAAAGATCAGAAAAACATGAAATCTTGGTTGATGTAATGTCATGCCACCAAGATGATGTGGTAATGAAATTGGCATGTTTAACGAAAGTTTGGACAAACAACCCTCACAAACCGGAGCAACTCACTAGAAGGTTAATGGTTCCGAGAGGGAACAATGCATGTTTGATGATGAACGGGAGATAGCTTCCTCTTACGGCCTTCAAATTTTTTTCTATGTTTAACGTGCACTAATACAGCTATCATGTGAAAATTTGGAAAATTTCAAGGGTCATTTGACCTTTTAAGACATTTAAGTGACGTTCTAACCATTTAATGACCGTAATTAAAATTTGAACTACATCTACATGCAATGCCTAACCAAAATGGTTTGAAATATCATATTTTTGTGTACTTGTGTGCGAGTTAATTCCATGCGTGTCACAGCCCTACATCAGTCTTTGTTTGTCTTTGCTTGTTCATCATGTCATCATGTTTAAATTCAAGAAACTTGAATTGGGGATGTTCCAAACCCTAGCACCAAATGGAAGTCAAATAGGTATAACCTAAAAATATTTTCAATGAAACTGAAATGCCCTTCATAAATGTTCATCATTTTTGTTTTGGTCCAGAATCTCTACCAAAAATGGTGCACAATTTTCTAGGACACTCTGGGTTATTGAATTAAACCATACAATATTCGTTCTTGGACATTTAAGTGCTATAAATAATTTTAAATGTCCAAATGATCATGAAAGGAAATGAGGGCTATTGGAAGTATTCCAAATAATGCCCACAGACAATTTCATGATTTTTGAAAGTGCCATGGTATTTTTAATAATGCCCCAACAGTTGCAGAATTTAGAAAACAGAAAACAAGTGAGAGAGAGAGAAGTGTTTAGCTGTAGCGCACCTGGCACAGCCACCTGGCCCAGCATAGGAGGCCCAATCCACAAGGGCATCCTTGTCTTCTACCCTTGCCAGTAGGTAGAGGTGAATCAGAGCATGACGCCAGCCGTGCCAGCTCCTCCTTCGCGCTGGCGAGCTCCCCTTCATCCCAACAGTGCCCGGAGAAAGTGTTGGCCCCTCTCGCTTTCCCCTCCTCTCTCTGGACCTCCCCCTCGCTCCTCCCCCCTCCTCTGCTCTCTCCCCGCACGCGCCCGAGCAGAGCTCATCACCACCGCTGCTATTGCTGCGTCCACGGCCAACCCCTCGCCTCGTAGTTGCTTCTAGAAGAACCGCCGTGATGCCCCCGTGCTTCCTGCTGAGCCATGCGAGCCGGGAAGCTCTACATCGTCTCCACGCCATTGTCTTCAACCTTGGGCGCCGCTGATTGCCAACTTCAGCGCCTCCCCGAGCCCATTGGCCTGGTCAGTGAGTCCGTTGTGAGCTCCTCTACCGTTCACCTCTTTTCCCGTCGCCCAGCACGTCCTCTAGCGCTAGTGCCGTTGAGGCCGAAAGCTTGTTGCCGCCGGCCATGGCGCCGCAGTGGCCACAGATGCCTTAGCTCGCTTCCGAGCATACCATCGAGATTGTGATGTGCCCAGGATCCCAGAACAAGCATCCATTCGTCCTCCCGTCCATCGTAGCATCGTTTTCGTCGAGGTCCGAGCTCTGGCTACCGCACCGGCCATCCCCGCGGTCGTTCTAGTCCACCCTGGCTCGTGCTAGCCGCACTGTTGGACGTGGACGAGAATCAGCTGCACATAGAGCCCCACTGTCGTCCATTTGGTCACTGGAGGGCAACACCCGAGCATCGCCACCGTCTCTGGACGTCGCCGGCGGCTAAACGCCGACGTAACCGGCCATTAGGGCCTAAGAACCCTACTAACTACCCTTTGGGGCCAATGACAGCCAAGCCCCATCGCCTAACTAACCGGCTAACTTAAATAGATTGAGTTTAATCTAATTCTACTAGACCCATGCGTCAGCATTGACTTTGCTGACATGCTCGTTGACCGGACCCACCTGTCTGTGAGCCTAGCCATCACTGTGAGACTGACCAGTGGGACCCACTGGTCAGGTTTGACCTAGACCTGGCGTGTTGACCTGCTGATGTCACACTGATGTATGCCAACGCAATAAGCTATTTTTGGATTATTTCTATTTTGGAAACTCCAGAAAATTAGCAAAACTTCTAAAAATCATAGAAATTCAACCATAACTTCAAATGAAATAATTTATATATGAAAAATTATCAGAAAAATGCAATCTATCCATCTGTACCTTTTCCATGCATGTTGGAACAACTTAAAGTTGCTGAATAGGGCAAATCAAATGTTTGGCATTTAAATTATCACTTATGGAGTTTGATTTTGAACCTTGAGTTCAAACTAACTTCATTTAAATCATTGCTAGCTGCATTAGCTCAAATCACAGCATATTGCCATGTCACATCCATGCATCATGTTGTTGCATTGCATTGATCATGTTCCTTCTCTGTTGCCGGTATTTGTTCCCTCTCGATAGACGTGCTTCTGACGATGAGTTTGATGACACCGATGAAGAGCTATAATATCTTCAGAAGTGCCAGGCAAGCAAAACCCTCTTGTTCATTCTGATACAATCCCACTCTCTCGCTTCTGCTCTCTTTTACTGCATTAGGACAATAATGATTCAACTGTTACATGCTACGGTAGCTGAACCCCTTTCCTCTGCATGACATGTCATTGCCATAGTAAATAGATGAAACCCACTAGCATGAGTAGGAGTTGTTTGAGCCCTGATGTGCCTACTCATTCATGCTTGTTGTCATGCCTCCTACTACTTAGAGTTGAGTCAGGTCTGATTCATCGGGGATGAATTGGAATGTGGTGAACATGTCATATTATTGAGAGCTAAGTGTGTGAACACGATTTGGTAAAGGTAGCGGTGAGATGCCATGCAGGAGTACATGGTGGGTTGTCTCATTGAAATTATCCTCTGGAACTGAGTTCTGTGTTTGTGATCCATGAACAGTTACTACCACACATTGGGTTCCGGTAACTCGGCCCCTCTTGGCTTATTAATCACCTCGATCTCTGTCCAGGAGTTGCAACTAGTTTCTGGTGTTTGTAGGATATGTGTTGGGGGCCGTGTGTAGCCTGACCCTAGGGGTGGGCTATGATGCGGTAGAGACACGAGGCACGGTGTACCGAGACGCCCGTTTGGTGCCTCGGGAACCCTGCTCTCATCGTTTGGGGCCATGAGCTAAACCCCGGCCGGATCTGCTTGCGAATGGAACCCGAATAGGCAATAAACCTGGACTAGAGACTTGTGTGGTTAGTCAGGTCGTGGCCGACTCCCTCGCCAAGCTTCCGCTTGAAGGTTGCCAAGATACACAACATGTACATGGTGGTAAGTGGCGAGAGCGTGTGTGAATAAGTACACCCCTGCAGGGTTAACATCATCTATTCGAATAGACGTGTCCACGATAAAGGACTTTTGGGTTGCCTGTACAGTTCATAGACAAGTGAAAGTGGATACTCTGAAATGCGCAAGATAAGCGTGAGTGATATGGATGGCATCCTCGTAAGGAGACGGGAGTGGATCCATAGTGGTGTATTGATATGGTGAATATGTGGACTCGTGTGCGCCACCTCAAGAAAGTTACTTGTAGTCGTAGTTTAGGATAGCCACCGAGTTAAAGCTGGCTTGCTGCAGTTAAACTCCACCACCCCCTTTGTTGATATTGATGCATATGTAGCTAGTTCTGATGTAAGTCTTGCTGGGTACATTTGTACTCACGTTTGCTTAATTTACGTTTTTGCAGAGAGATTTCAGTCTCACTAGTAGTTCCGCGTGGACTCCGATGTTTAGCTTGTTACCTCAGCTACGATCTTGTGCCCTCGGCAGGGTCATGTAGATAGTCAGGCTTCTCAGCCTTTTCATTTGTAGTTGCCTGTACTCAGACAAGTTAAGCTTCCGCATGTGCTTGTTGCTTGTATGCTCTGTAGGTTGGGTCATGAGACCCATGTTTGTAATATCTGGCTCTTCAAAGCCTACTGAATAAATACTTTGAGTTGTAGAGTTTTGTTGTGGTGCCATGTTGTATTTACACATATCGAGTATATTGTGTGTATGATTGAAATGCTTTGTATGTGTGGGATCCGACAACCTAGTTGTTTATCCTTGGTAGCCTCTCTTATGGGGAAATGTAGTCTAGTGCTTCGACTGAGCCATGGTAGTCTGCTACAGCCCGGTTTGCCGGAGTCCTGCTAGCCCAGTTACTACTGCTTCAGAGCATGTAGAGTGGCCGGCATGTGATCCAGTTCGTTCCTATGTCTGTCCCTTCCGGGAAATGTCACATGGTGACATCCGGAGTCCTGATAGCCTGCTACAACCCGGGTTCCCGGAGTCCTGTTAGCCCAGTTGCTATAGCCCGGATTCACACACTAATGACTGACACGTTCGATGCTGGTTCATGTATGCATGTCCCTGTAAGTTAGTGCCACTTTGGGTTCATGACTAGTCATGTCGGCCCGGTTTCTCTGTCATATGGATGGTAGCAACACTATCATATACGTGAGCCAAACGGCACAAACGGTCCCAGACCAGGTAAGGTGGCACCCGTGGGAATACCGTGCATGAGGCCGCAAAGTGATATGATGTGTTACATGCTAGATCGGTGTGACTTAGGATCGGGGTCCTGACAATGTGCAGTAAATTAGAAGGAATTTTCAAACATGTTGGTCTCAAGACATGGGCACATGCATGGAGTTCCATGGAATTTTAATTCCAAAAAATTAGAAAATGATTAGAAAAACATGAAACCTTGCTTGATTTAATGTCATGCCACCAAGATGATATGGTAAAAATTGGCATGTTTGAGAAAAGTTTGGACACACACCCCTCACAAACCGGAGCAACTCACTAGAAGGATCGTGGTTCCGAGAGGGAACAATGCATGTTTGATGACGAACGGGAGATAGCTTCCTCTTACGTCCTTCAATTTTTTTCTACATCTAACATGCACTACTACAACTATAATGTGATTTTTTTTTGAAAATTCTAGGGGTCATTTGACCTTTTAAAGACATTTAAGTGATTTTCTAGCCATTTAATGATCGTAATTCAAATTTAAACTACATCTACATGCAATTCCTAACCAAAACGGTTTGAAAAATCATATTTGTGTACTTGTGTGCGAGTTAATTCCATGTGCAGTAAACTAGAAGGAATTTTCAAACATATTTGTCTCACGACATGGACACACGCATACGTATGCATGGAGTGACATGGCATTTTAATTCCAAAAAAATAAGAAACACATGAAACCTTGGTTGATGTAATGTCATGCCACCAAGATGATGTGGTAAAGAAATTGGCATGTTTGGCGAAAGTTTGGACACAGACCCCTCAGAAACCAGAGCAACTCACTAGAAGGCTCATGGTTCCGAGAGGAAACAATGCATGTTTGATGACGAATGGGAGATAGCTTCCTCTTATGGCCTTCAATTTTTTTCTACGTCTAACATGCACTACTACAACTATAATGTGAAATTCTGGAAAATTATTGGGGTCATTTGACATTTTAAATACATTTAAGTGATTTTCTAACCATTTATTGACCGTCATTCAAATTTGAAGTACATCTACATGGAACGGCTAACCAAAATGGTTTGAAAAATCATATCCGTGTACTCGTGTGCGAGCTAATTCCATGTGAAATAAATTAGAAGGAATTTTCAAGCATATTGGTGTCACGAGATGGACACATGCATACATATGCATGGAGTGACATGGCATTTTAATTCCAAAAAATTAAAAAAATGATCAGAAAAACATGAAACCTTTGTTGATGTAATGTCATGCCACCAAGATGATGTGGTAAAGAACTTGGCATGTTTGACGAAAGTTTGGACACACACCCCTCACAAACCATAGCAACTCACTAGAAGGTTCGTGGTTCCGAGAGGTAACAATGCATGTTTGATGACGAACGGGAGATAGTTTCCTCTTACGGCCTTCAAATTTTTTTCTACGTTTAACATGCACTAATACAACTGTCATGTGAAAATTTAGAAAATTTCAGGGGTCATTTGAACTTTTAAAGACATTTAATTGATTTTCTAACCATTTAATGACAGTAATTCAAATTTGAACTACATATACATGCAACGCCTAACCAAAATGGTTTGAAAAATCATTTTTTGCGTACTTGTGTGCGAGTTAATTCCATGTGCAGTAAATCAGGAAGAATTTTCAAACATATTGGTTTCAAGGCAAGGGCACATGCATGGAGTGACATGGCATTTTAATTCGAAAAAATTAAAGAATGATCAAAAAACATGAAACATTGCTTGTTTTAATGTCATGCCACCAAGATGATGTGGTAAAAAGAATTATCCTGTTTGACAAAAGTTTGGATGCACACCCCTCATAAACCGGAGCAACTCACTAGAAGGTTCGTGGTTCCGAGAGGGAACAATGCATGTTTGATGACGAACGGGAGATAGCTTCCTCTTACGGCCTTCAAATTGTTTCTATGTTTAACGCGCACTAATACAACTGTCATGTGAAAATTAGGAAACTTTCAGGGGTCATTTGACCTTTTAAAGACATTTAAGTGATTTTTCTAACCACTTAATGAACATAATTCAAATTTGAACTACATCTACATGCAACGCCTAACCATAACGGTTTGAAAAATCTTTTTTTGTACTTGTGTGCGAGTTAAAAAATCATCAGACGATGTAAATATCTGGTGTTCAAAAAAGAGAATGTAAAGATCTACGAAGACAACCGGCCCCCACACGATTGGCACTCTATCTCGTGGCTCGAGATTTGGTAGGTGAGTGGCGGGGATCATTAATCAGACATGGTTTTGTATTGGAAACCGTCAGCTATTATGTTCACACACAGATTTTTCCGCGGGAATCGTGTGTAATTCAAACTACAGTACTCGTAAATTCTGGCGACCGGCGTGTGTACTGTCCCCGCCGATCTAGATTCCGTCCACCAATAAATACTACCTTGCTCACGTCGTCTCGCCTGCATTCTCATTTACATCCTCCACTCGCACTCCCTCCCTCCCCCCCTCTCTCTCTCCCTCTCTCTCTCTCCCTCTTTCTCTCTCTCTCTCAAATCTCTGCCATGGCACCGTTGGTCTGCCCACACGCCGACGAGGAGTCGCTGGCCCCCGAGGATGCTCACTCGATTGGCAGCGATGATGACCCCTACGCGCCGCCTGAGGAGGTTGTGCCAGACCCCCAACTTTGGATTGGTTTTGGGGCCACTACAATATTTGTCTGTGGAAGTCGCTGCTGCCGGCTGAGAAAGCCAGGCAAGTGGCATTCAAGAAGGGGATGACAGAGGAGGAAACCAGGTACCAGGCGGCCTGTGAAGCCCGTGATGCTGCCTGGAAAAAGGAGGCGGTGGAGCTTTGGGGGCGGGCGCATCGTTGTACCGAGGAGGTGTACGAAGACGGGTACTTCAGGAGGAAGGTCATGGGCGTTGGGTGCCTCGTAGCTGCGTGGAGGTGGGCCAATAAGCTCCAGTGTGCCACCGACGAGGAGCTCCGGTGGGTGCCCAACTAAATGGCAAGATCAGCCGTGCCCATCCGCCAACAAGAGGTAGATTGATACGTCAAGCGCTGCGAGGCAGAGGAGGCGGAGTACTTCCTCCAGACTGGGAAGATGCCGCGCACCAGGGAGCTTCTAGCGAGGGGCTGCCGAAATACTGTCCCCAGGATGGATTATTAGTTTTAGTATTGTTCATTTTAAATTTTATGCATTGTACCTAGTAGTTAAGTATCATCACGTATATGTGATGGTATTATATATATTATGTGATGAACTAATGGAAAATTAATATATATATATATATATTATGAATTCCATTTTCTATCTGTTTTTGTATACTAATTGGAATCTAGTTGTTATCATCCACATATACAGAATGGAAAGCGTATATACACACATTGTAATAGAACATATAAGGATGGAAAATAGAGTACACACATTGAAACAGAGCAATAAACAGAGCAATACTATGATTGCTGTGAAAACATAGCTGTCCACGTCGAAACGACTTTTCAAAATAAAACGCGTCCATGAGACCATGACCAACAACCCTTGCCTACGTTAGCTCTTAGCACTGCTTGAACTCGTGCAGGCGTTCGTCCAAGTGGTCGAGACGCTCGCGGTACATCTGGAGCGTGATCTCGAGCTCCAAGTTGGCTATTTCATCGGAGATCACCAGCTTGAGGATGCGACGACCATGTTCCTCTACTGCGCCCAGGTGGACACCTGGGCCAAGGAGGCGGTCGAGCCTACGGACCAGTGCGTTGGCATCCAGCGGGCCGCAGACAAGGCGAACGGCAGCACCCATTCGAACGGTGCAGCGGGCGTCCGGTGCAGATACGGTGCGGCCAGCCTCTGGTGCAAGTATGGCGCTGAGGGCCTTTGCCCACTCCTGGTGAGTAATGGGGGTACTGACAGGACGTGTACCCAGCTGCGATGCCATGTTGACAGCAGGCAAGCACCGATGGATCCGCTCTTGCTGTGAGGCATGCCGCGCCTCTCGGTCTGCAGCGCTCCAACGGTCTCGCCATGCGGCGAGCCACAACCTATCGGCGCAGACGCGCCTAGCTTGCTCTGCGGCACGCCATCAATCATGTTGTGCGGCGAGCTGCAGCCTGTCGGTGCGGACATGCCTATCTTGATTCGTGGTGCTCAAGCGCCATCCGCCAAAGGTCTGCTCAACCTTGGCAATGACACGCTTCACGATGTCGTCCATCGCGTTGCCGGGGAGCGCCATGGCCTCGACGGGCCATGGCGCCTGCTCGTTTTCCTCGTCGATGAGGTTGATGGCAGAGGCGACACTTTGGTGGGTTGGCATGCTTGGAAAAGGTGGATGTGCTATAGGCTGCGCTTGTCGCCTCTGTGCGTCGGGCGCTGCCTATGCACAATATCGCTGGGAGGCGGGAAACAGGTGAGGAAATGGCGGGAAACGGTGGCGTGTTCATAAAATGCCATCAATTAATGGAAACTTAGCATAGAAGGAACATCAAGCTAGCACAAGAAGTAGATGATGGTCAGATGAACACGGACCACACTAGGGAACCCGTCGATGATGAACTCATCAATTCCAAATGGTTGACTACTAGCAAGCGTTTGCCCACAACGCACACGGCCTATTCCATCACAAACAGGTTGAATGGATGAACGGCATGCCACGTATCGCACATTGTAAAAAAGTAATGCGGTAGACCTTCTTTAACATGTGTTAAAAATAGAAAAAAATAAAAACAAGGACCTCTAGGTTAAATTAACTCATGGGATGGATCGTATCAGTCATTTAATTTGACAGATATGACCCACCATATCGGTTAATTTAACATCAACACAATTTCCCATCCAGTCACCCATCTGATGGCTGCTCCAGCCTGAGCACACTTAACTTGACAGTTTTCTTACATGAGCTACTGGTGGAACAGCTAGTTCTTGGTGATTGGATGCCTCTTCGCATTCTTATGTCGTATTCGGATGACCGCCCATCCCCCAATGGCCAATAGAGGTTGTGTAGACAAAGCATATCACATACGTGTTATTAGAAGCAACTGTCTGTGTTATTATCGGTCTTCACACACATTTCTGATTACAGACCTGTTTGCCACGTATCACACACATCTTGTTATATTGAACCGTTTCTGTTCTCTTGTCTCAACGCGAACAGTTCATCCGAGTGAATCGCATGCCGTATATTGCACACACACCTTCATCTCGCTGTCGTTTCTTTTGTGTTGTCCAATCACAAACAATTCATCCGAGTCAACAATATGCTGTATATCGCACACACCTTCATCTGGCTACCTGTTTCTTTTGTTCCTCCTCATCGCAAAAAGTTAATTGTGCTGAATCGTATGCCCTGTATCGCACACGCAACTAAAACCTGAACCGTGTTTGATGCATCCTCCATCGCAAACATTTTGCACCTTTTTTGACAGTTATTTTACACCACCGTTTGTGATTATGGTATCGCACATAGTTTCGTTGAAGGGTCTCTGATTGTAGTGTCGCGTTAGCAGCAACCTGCAGTATTAGTGTGTGATTGAACTACTACCTCCGTCCTGGTTTATTGGCCCCCTTTTTAATTTTTACCAAATTTTGACCAAATATTTAACTAAGAAATGTTTATGCATGTCACCAAAAATTATATCATCAAACACTATGCTCAAATACCCATCCAATGATATAATTTTTGCTGGCCTGCACTAACATTTTGTTAGTTAAACCTTTGGTCAAAATTTAACACATATTACAAAGGGGACCAACAAACCAAGACAGAGGTAGATTCCGTCAACTGAACTGATTGCATCCATATCCCACGGTTAGATATAAGTAAACAAAGGTTAAACTTACACGGACATAGATAATAAGCGTACACGTACACAAGCATAGTTCAACCATCATTAAGCATACTCAAGCGTACATAGTTCAATCCCACATCTCATCTCACATGCCAACACGATCCTGAAGCTTCTCTAGGTACTCGGTGTACGCGTCGTGCGCCACCCTGCGAGAATACTTCTGCTTGAAGGAGCCAACGGCCCGTCGTCTTCCATGCACCAGAACACTTAGATATGCGTCACGAGGCTCGTGGTTGCAAAATGGGCATTGATAGCCGTCGTTCCAGGTCCTAATACGCCTATTATGCTTTCCCGCATAAAGCTCCCTTAGGATTTGCCTCTTGTACCTCCTTTGGCCATCTTCATCCTCGCTATCCACATTGTCAGACAACACCTATACAAATAGTAAAACAAATTTGGCATCAAATCAATGTTTACATGTCGTGAAATAGGATTAGGAATTTATGCCTATTTATTTATACATATCCAGAGATTATGGTTCAATTTTTAAGCACAATCATTTATGTATAGACAAATCTTGAACAAAATAATGGCACAAACATATGTAGGTCATTCAAAATCAATTGCAAGTCCTGGCTAGGAATTATTAGCATGAACACTAACCGTAGTCGGATTACTAGCAGAAATCATTTGCACAGATGAAACAACTAATCATTTATCACATACCATTCAAACAATCAATACACTACATGGATCTAACGAAACTAACTCAGATTTCATGGATTTGGGAGAACATAACCATAGGATTTCTATTCCAGAAAGGGGAAGGATGGAGTAACCGGAGAAACCCTGTGATCTATTTGACACACAAATGGGAATAGATGACTAACCAGCTATCCGTCGTCGTCGGAGTCATCGCCGGAGTGGTCGTCGGAGTCATTGCCGGGGTCGTCGCCAGAGTCGGTGTGGAACTCCGCCTCCGTCTGTGGAAGCTCAACGCCGTCGACGATGTCAGGGTGCAGCGATAACTCACCAGAAATGACGGCAACCTCTGTCTCCATCTCCACGCCATGCTCTGGTGCATTAGCAGCCCCAGCGTCACCACTCCCTCTGATGGGGTGCTTCAGCGGCATCCTCATACACTGATGGCTTTGAGGACTGAGAGCGGCATCAAGGATGCAAGCGGAGAGAGAGGATTGTGTGTGTGGCGAGGATGGAGGGTGTGGCCGCTCGGGCGAACCATTAATATGGAGTAGTGGGAGAGAGGTGGGCGGCGGTCAAACTGATGTCTCGCCTGCCGGTGAGCCTGCACACCGGACTGCTGGCATGCCTACCGTCGTTTCACACAGCTACTCACACGCCTCCCGATGACATTGTGCAGCGAGCATGCCTCCATCAATTCACACACCTGCACGGACGCCTCCCGGTCTGCCTGTGCGGCGGACTGCTCGCATGCATCCCGTCAACTCACGTTTGCTCGCACGGCACACAGGTTGCGCGGCGGCACATATATTGTTTTTCTATTTGGATGATTAATGTTGCCGCTTTATTGCTTAACCGAAGCATGGCACGCATCCATTGTTGGTCTAACGCTCATGGTTCGAATAAATAATCCGTTTGGGATATTGGTTCCCTATTGTTAGTAATCTCCAGTTTGTAATTAGATAAATATTACATCAAAACTGGTCTCAAATTTGACAAAAAAAAGTACAATGCAACTTTGTATTGACGTCCATATGACAACACGATAAGTTTCTTGAACTTCAAATAAAGTTTGGATGTACTAGAATTTAAAAATCAAGATTCTTAATGTTTGAAATTTGTTGCACGGGGAGTAAATATGCACCCAGTGAGACACATGTGTTTCTGCAATCCATTTAGGTGCACTCTCACGTGTGCATGTAGCTCAAATTTGATTTTTGCACATTATACCCATAAAAAATTAATCAACTAATGTACTAAAATGTCTTAATGATCTCTATTTTTTTAAATTAAAACGTCCCACCTTTGGTAACATATGTTCACCGCGGGATAATTAATTTAACATGCATCATAGTTGCGGTGTATTCACGGTGTGTGTGTGTGTGTGTGTGTGCGTGTGTGCGTCTTGGGGTGGCGGGCGTAGTGCACTATGAGTTGTGAGCCACCGTGTGGGTTGGCCGTTTTGTTAGGCAAGCTGGTGCCACATCAGAGTCGTGAATTCGCTGTTTAAAACATTACACAACCCTTTCATACTTACATGTTTTGGCCACATGCAGTCGATGGTTGTCCTACACGACACTCAATACTTGTGTGTGACACTTTATGTGGGCCCACGAGGTCGTCATCCATCACTTTGATGAACAACCGGCATAGAGGTTCATTTGACCAGCAAGGTAGAATGTTTTTTGTTTGTGTTATGGTGGTATATCGTACGCATCAAAGAGGTGGGAGGGGACTAGCATATATACTCATATATACTATATGTACGCGTCCGTGACCAAGTACACCTCACTTAGTGTCAGGACTTTTCGGTTTCCGAGGCACGTGCCACATCAAAATTGTGAAATTGGCTATTCAAACATCACACAACACCTCTTTGGGCCACATGCATGCAGGCGGTGGTTATCCTAGCTAGGACACTCACGCGTGATGCTTCCATCTATGGGCCCATGAGGCCATCGTCGATGCATGCATGCATCACTTCGACCTACATCGGGAGAGGTTAATTAATTTCACCATCGATGAGGATTCTTTTTGGGTTGTACGTATTACGGTAGGAGCATATAGTATGCGTCGAAGAAGGGGTAAGGGGACCATGATATGTAGTATGCTTCATGAACCTCGCTCTGTGTGGGTGCATGGTTTACGGTTTTTGAGGCATGTGGCACATCAAAGTTGTGCATTTAGGGTATTCAACATATATATGTTTGGCCCACATGCAAAGTGATGGTGGTTGTCCTCTCGCACCCACTTAAGTGGTTATCAACGATATCGATGATTTCCATCTGCGGGCTCGCTTGGTCCATCACTACTTTTTGCCTGACAATGAGGGAGGTTAATTAATTTGACTTAGGAGGGGATTATTTTTTTTGCTTGTAATATGGTATATATATATATAGTTCATGCTCTGGGATGACATCCATGATACAGTTTGAGCACACACATATGCATGTGTACGCATGAATCCCTCCCATCGAGTCGAAGTGGCTAGTACAACGACAGATCATGAACCAATCTCGCTCTGTATGGGGAGTGTATGATTTTGGACGCATGCGCCACATCAATGTTGTGAAATGGTATTCAAACATGCATGCACGCATCACTTCACTACATATGCATGTAGTGGTTGCCTTCGAACGGAACACTCCCTCGCGTGGTTATAGGCGACAAGCCTATATATTCATGGGCCCGCGTGGACGTCCATGATCACCTTGACCGACAACAAGATATGTTACCATGGCGGATTCTTCATTTGGTTCGTGTTATCGTAGTATAGGTCATGCTGAGATTTAGGCCTAATTAAGTTTGAGCGCATATACTATGCATGCATGCATGCATGAATCCCCGTCGTTGGCTTAAAGTGTGGTGTAACATATATATGCATCGCCAACCTAACCCTCACTCAATGTGGGGATTTCTAGTTCGAAATCACGGTGCCACATCAAAGTTGTTCCATTGTGTACTCAAAAACACACCTCTCCATACATATGTTTGGGCCACACGCATGCAGTGGTTGTCTTTGGGGACTAGCTACTTGCGTGATTTTTGGTGAGCTGGCCCATCTCCGGGGTCGCATGGACAACCATCACTTTGACAAACAACAAGAGAGAGGTTGTACGACCAAGGTGGATTATTCTTGGTCCGTTTTATGATCCATCTTGGTGAGATATGCCTCTCTAGACCGCCGACTGAAAGTGTGTGTGTGTGTTGGGGGGGCTGCTACTTCACACTTTTCTAGGTGAACCTCGGCTGGGGGGTATGCATTCATAGCTTAGGATTCCCTTTGTG